>NW_024426996.1:77308708-77310315 GCF_017311325.1 Ursus maritimus
CCCCCAGAGGTTCTGGAACGGTCTTTGGGAAAGACCGTAGTTTCTACAGGGTGGCAGGATCAGCACGTCCAGGGGCCTCCTCTGCAGAACCAGGACTCAGAGGGACCCCTGGGGGCCTTCCTGCGGACAGTACTTAGACAGCAAAGCCTGGACACCGAGCTTTTCCTAATTGTGTTGGAAATCACTAGTCTTGCTGCAGGACCCTTGAAAAGTCGGCCCGTGATCCAGTGAGCTTGGCCAAGTGCTTGCTTATTATGTTCCTCTCAGAGCCCCGGCCCACCCTTCCACTTTCAACACATTAAGGGCCCAAGAAGCCCATCAGAGTTTTCCAAACTTGTTCCATTGGCTTCAGTGGCTATCAATCTCCTGAAATCCTGTTCCTTGGAGCTTTCTAGGAAATGCTAGGGAGGCAGTGCCACGCGACAGATGGTGTGTGGTGTGGGAAAGCCGCTCTCAAAAGGACCAAGGCAGGGGGCAGAGTTGAGGCAAAACCAGCAAGGGAACGGTTGAGTGTGAGCATCCCTCCCTGAGAAGGAGGAGATATTTCTATTTTCAACTGTCCTCCACACCGTGATAATATCGTGTGCCCAAAAGTAAGCTCTAGGAGGGAAATGCCCCATCCCAGGGAGGCTCAATCCCTGGACTACGACCTCTCCAGCTCCCCGTCCTCGGCATTCAGGCCTCAGAGCCCCGACACCAGGGGCAAGGGTCTCAGGGAGGTGGGCCAGCCCTCAAGCCTGGGCTACTGGCTCTCCGTCTTCCTGGACATGCTCATGGAAATGAGGGCTTGAAAGTCATTTTTCAGTTGTGGACTCTGCATTTCTTGGGAATACACCATGTCGTAAAATGATCTTAACTACAAATGACTGGGGCAAAGACTTACCCGAGACTCTGGGTACCCCACTGTTTCTTCCTGCAAGAAGGGACACTGAACTCCCCCTTCTCTGTGCTGTGGGGACACCTGGTGGGGCCCGTATTATCTCCCTGTCTCACTCGCTGCTGGGCACGTCCTCAAAACCACATGCCATGTGAACCTGGACGGGATCCCATTTTAAGCTAATCAGCAGGAAGCCCGGGACAAAATCTGTGACCCAAACACAATAGGGCACCAAGTGATTTTTGTGCTGATGATCACCGGCCTGTGCTCTCTTTGCTCTGCCTCTGTGCTCCTTGGTGACGGCCCCCCCCCCGCCCCGTCCCTGTTCGCAGGAAAACTTGCTTTGGGGTTTTACGCATAAATAAATATTCAAGTGTAACAAACACATAAGAAAGACAGTTTCTTCCCACTCATCTCAAACGACTGCTAGAATGGAATACGCACACCTAAAGAAACCATCTGGCTAAGTGAGTATTTTGGAAAATCATGACTGATTTGGAAAAAAGGGACAATTGCTCTGTACAGTCATTCCGGTCAGAACACAGGGCATTTTGATGGCACCCACGTGCACTGGTGGGGCCCCTAGACGTGGTGTCAACCCCGAAGAAAACACAGCCTCTGAGGCTGAGTCTAATAAGCCAAAGCGACCAACCCACTTCCGGTCCTACCAGGTAAGCCTGGTCGAGGGCTTCCTTCCTGTAGTCCAGCTCCTCCTCCAGATAGCCCTTCT
>NW_024426996.1:77310324-77326399 GCF_017311325.1 Ursus maritimus
ACAGGTCCTGAAAAAGAGGGGACCCCCCCCAAGATCAAGATCAGCATGAGAACCCATCCCAACAAGGCTCTTCAGAGCCCACCTACTCACCTCGGCTAGAGAGCGACGGTCCCACCAAGCTGGGGACCCACCAGGGGCTCAGGTGAGAAGGGAGGTGATGGTCTGCTCTGCTCGCCCCCCTGCATGAATCTCCTGCCTTGCAGGCCCAGGAGCCGTGATCCAGCCTGTCCCGCCCCTCCAACCCGGTGCCCAAGCAGGAATCCTTCTCAGTTCCTCTTGTCATGTCCTGGCAGCCCCTGAAGACCATCTCAACCGTTCCCAGATGCAGCTCTTCCTCCCCCCACGACAGCATCCCCCACATCCTGACCAGTCTCACTGCTGTGTGCCTCCTCCCCTCCTCTTTCGGTCCCTGCACACATGGTCTATCCGGAATGCAAATCTCTACTACTGATTGGAAGGTTCCCAGGTGAGATCCCCTCTTCTGCAGGCGCTTGACTTCACAGACAAGGAAACCAGACCAGAGAAGACCAGTGCCTTGGCCTAGATGCCATAGTATCCTGGTGGCCGAGGATGGGCTAGACTCCAAGCCAGGGCCCTCTCACACCATGCGTGCTCCCAGGCTGTAAGCGATTACTTCTACCTTCTGTTTCCACCTCTTCATGTCTACTTGCAAAACTTGAATTTGTCTTTGAAGGCTCAAGACCCATTTCTTCTTGGCAGCCCTCTCTGACATCCCCCAGGCTGGGCACAATGGAACCCCCTATATGCCAAAGCCCCCTGGTGAATAACTGCCACCACCACCTCTCATCAGGGATCCGTACGCTCCAAGCAAGGTGCAAAATGGGCTGTGTGTCTCACGCCTCTCATCCCTACAGCCCAGCAAGGTGGAACTTGGAACCTCCCACTTAGCAATGAGGAAATGAAGGGCCAGTGTGTCTTTCCCAAACTCTCATGGCCGTTAAGGAGGCCAGCAAAGGCGGGGGGGCCCAGCTGTGTGTCTCCGGAGCCACTGGGCCAAGTGCCTCAGCATCACCCACGTGCTGCTCCTAACATCCCCAGGCTGCACCGCGGCTCTTGGCTCATGAGCACACGTCCCCACAGGCTTGTGAGCCAGCTCCCCAAGGCAGGGACCCCACATGTTCCTTACTGGAGGGACTGCTAATTCTGGCACGGCGCCTGGGATAACAGAGGCTCCGAAAATAGGTATTAAGTGAACAACCGAGTGAGTGAAAGGGTAAACAAATGGATGACAATTACCTGGAACAGCCATTAGGGCAAACACAAAATTTAGAAATGCATGCAAATAAATGCATACAAAAATACAGGCAAGGGGGCGCCTGGATGACATCCGACTCTTGATTTTGGCTCAGCTTGTGATCTCAGGGTTGTGAGATCGAGCCCCAAGTCAGACTCTGTGCTGAGCGTGAAGTCTGCTTGAGAGTCTCTCTCTCCCTCTCCCTGTGCCCTGCCCTGCTTGTGCACTCACTCTCTCTCTCTCAAATAAATAAATAAAATCTTTAAAAAATACATGGGAGTCCTTCCTGGGAAGGAGGCTGTCGGCACCCTTTCCACCCTCCTGCCTCCCAGAGGCCTGAGTCTTTTACCTTTTCTCTCTCCAGGTCCAACATCTTCTGGGTCAGAGCTGCTTCAGTTCCCTCTATTTGCTTCAGCCACTGGAAAACAGCAGGGACAGAGGGCCAGCAGATGAGACCCGTGCCAGCCGGGGAACCTTCCACCAAAGTCGCGTGTGCAGGGGGCCTCCTTCTCAACGAGGCTCCTGGCCTCCTCGGCCCGTCCCAGGGCAGCCCTCAGAATTGAATTTCATTGTCTGTACGGGTGTTCGGCTTTGACGGGTGTTTGCTCAGGGATCAACTGGGTCATGGATATCTGTGTGTGTGTGTGTGTGTGTGTGTGTGTGTGTGTGTGTACCTATGCATGGGCATGGGTATGTGTGTCCAATTGAGGCTGTGTGTCCAGGAGGGAGTCGGTGTGCAAGCTGTGGGGGCCTGACTCCATGCACAGTGGGCCCTTGTCTGTGTCCGGGGGTTCTGCAGTTGCGTGGCTGAGTGTCACTGAGGTCTACTACTGAGTGCTGCAAGGATGGCTTCGTACCGGGGACCTCCCCCAGTCCTTCACACCCACCCCACAGCAGAGACAGCATCACGTGTTTTATAGGTGAAGACACGGATGCCTAGTGAAGTCACTTGTCCAAGGTCACACAGATGGGCAATGGGGATTACTAACCCAGCCTGCAAAACCGTGGCCCTGCAGCTGCACCCCTGAGCGGCCAGGTGCACCGTGGAGGGAGGGGTGTGCGGAGTCCCAGGGCATGGGTCTGAAGCAGGAGAGCGAGCACCTGCCAAGGGCAGGTAACGGACAGTCTGCCTCTTCTTGGGTCTGGGCTGGTGGTGAGCAGGAGGTGGGCAGCTGGTTCTCAGGATGCAGGTATGTAGGTATGACTTTATGAGGAGCCCACTTAAGAGATGGGCTGGTGGGGAGACCTGTGGGGGCTTTGGTGGGGGTGTCTGAAGGCAGGGGTGTGTCCACGTTTGACAAAGTGTATGAATGTGTACACTCAACACAATGGACAGCGTCCTTGCCTCCAGCCTGGGGACCACACCGCTTTCCTTGCCTCCCAGCCTCACTCAGCTGCCAGGACAGGATCAGCTCCCTCCTGGCTTTCCTTCTCCTCTCCTGCTGAGACTTCCCCTCCCCTTGGAGCCCTGCCCTGCGCTTCCTCCCCTCGCTCCTTGCCCCCCTGGGGATTCTGTCTGCCCCTGTGCTCCCTCTGCTCTCTGCAGTGTCCCCCTGCAGCCCAGACAGCCCCACCACATCTCCCTCTGATGACTCCCTAGCCTCCCTGGTCCCTCTGTTGGGGAAGAGCCCCATTTCAGGAAAGGGACACTCCCAGGTTCCTCTGTTGGGAAGAGCCCCAAACCAGGAAGCGGGGAGCAGCCTTGATTTCTCCTTCCCTTCCCCTTTCCATACATTGGTTCCACCTCCTCCTGTTTCAAACACCCACCTGCTATACACCACTGCCACCACCCCTCCAGGCTCCTGTCTGGACCCAAAGCCCTTTCTGCTTTCAAGCCCGTATGTCCTCTCAAAAACCTGTTTCTGCTTAAAGCCCTCAGGGACATCCCATCACTCCTGACAAGAGCTGGCTCCCAAGCCCAGCCTGCTCTCCCTGCCTGGAACACCACCATCTCTCCCACCCCTGGCCTCAGCCCCAGGCCTTCACCAAGCTAACACCTACTCAGCCTTCAGGACAAGTTAGCTGTCACCTCCTCCAGGAAGCCTGCCTTGCTTCCTATGTCCATGGGGTCAGGGGTCCTCCAGGATCCCTATGTCATCCTATGAGTGGTTCTCACAGCACTCACCTGAGGGATTGCTGTTGTCGGTTTCCCTCCCACAGAAGCCCCAAGGTGGGGACCATATCAGACATGTTCTGTTACACTTCCTTACCCAGCACAGGCCCGGGATGAAGCATGTGCCCAACAAACATTTGCTAAAGGAGAGCAGATGTGAGAGTGTGGTAGTCTGGGAGGGGGTGTGCTGGCTCCAAGGAGGGAACAAGACTAGATAGAACTGTGACCACACAGGCTTCCCCCAACATCAAAGTGAGCTTGGCCCCCAAAGTGGACCCCCCAGAGCCAGCAGCAGAAGCAGGTGCCCAAAATAAAGCATTCCGTTAAATGTTATTGAGAGGATGTGCAATGTCTCAAAAATAGACAAGCATATTTTTGGCGGGAAATGAAAAACATTTCATTTTTAATATCCCAATGTAAGCAGTCCTAAAATGAATAAAATTTAAATGGAAAAAAATCAAAATCCAGTTTTGAATCATTACATCAAGCTGCTCTTAGGATAGGTTTTATAGACTATGGTGTCCAGTCTCTTCCTACTGTTAAAAAAAAAAGATTTGACATGCATGTTATGCATAAAAAAAAAAACTTGACAAGTGCTTCTCAGCAACTGAAAGAGCAAAATGAGGGCAGAAAACGCTGGCCATGAGCATCCTGGGTACGAGAGGTCACAAATTCCATATCAAAGAGAGTCCAGCAGATAGCCACCAGGCCACACTCTAACAGTGAGTGGCTCTGTACCACCTTCCAGGAGGGAGGAGTATGGGGACACCTGCCCTCCCCCAAACCCTCAGGGGAGAAGTGAATCAGCCTACAGGGGTACAGGGAGGAGGACATTCTGTAGGAAGCTAGGTCTCTGCCCACAAGTGCAGACCCCTGAGCCCCAGAACTGGGGGGCGGGGCCCTCTCTCCTCTAAGACCCAACGCTCCCTTCAAGAGGGTCCCAAGACCTTGACCTAATGCCAACTATTGGAAAGCTTGACTGTAGCCACAGGCCTAAGCTGAATTCACTAATCTATTATATGAGTGAGAACACAAAAATTTTTTAAAACTGCCTTCTGTCTGATTGGTTTTGACTGTTTCTCAATTGGTTTTGAACTTGAAGGAGCTTCATAAAGAAGAGCTGTGACTGGGGGTGCCGGGGTGGCTCAGTCAGTTAGGCATTAGACTCTTGATTTTAGCTCAGGTCGTGATCTTGGGGTTGTGGGATGGAGCCCTGCACTGGGCTCTGAAGCTGGGGTGGAGCCCGCTTGGGATTCTCTCTCTCTCTCCCACCTCCCCGTCCCTCCCCTCCCCTCTCTCTCTCTAAAAATAAATAAATAAATTTTTTTAAAAAGGAAGAGGTGTGATTCATGATCACCTGTAAACCTTCAGACAGCCTACGTTCAAGCTTCTCTGCTGGGCATGTGCTGCGTGCAGAGGGCGTGGGGGTGGGGTGGGGACAAGACATGACCCTTCACCTTGGACTCTGCTAACCTTCAAGAAGGAACAGGGCTTCCCCAGGCAAGTAGGAGCAAGACAAGCCCCCAGAGCCAGATGCCCCGGCAAGGTCATCCGGAAGCACCATGTGACATTCCTAACTAGAGCTGCACTTCACTCATATGCTACAAAAGTGGCATTGTGCCTCCAAAGAGAAAACTGAAGTTGCCCTCAGTTTGGTCAGATGATGACACCAAGTGGCAATTTTTAAAACCACGTGCATTTGGGAGGGGGTCTCTGATCCCGCTGCCAGCTCATGAGCTCCAGGGTGACCAACTTATGTGTGCTTGCTGAGGACTGTCCCCATTCCAGCACGGACATCCCCACGTCCCAGGAACCCCTCAGTCCCAGGCAAATTGGGCAGTCTGTCTCCCCAGGGGTGCTGTCAGGGCTCCTAGCTGGTCCTGCAGACCCACCTTTCCTCTTGGGGCCACTCCCTCTAGTGAGACATACGGCAATTCCCAAACCTACGGGATCTTTAGTCACAGACCTATGGCAGGGCTGGGGTCTCCTAGACCCAATCTGAGAAAATGGGAAAATACTGGTCTGAGTCCAGTCTCCAAGGACTGTCCCACATGGACAGGTGGGCCCCTCTCACTTGCACCTAGTTGGCTGGTAAAAGGTGGGGGGGTGGTCACAGGGTCAAAGCAGACAGTTGCTGCAGGGCAGGCGGGGACATGAAGGGGGCGCATCGCTCATCTTGCACGGTTGCTGAGAGGAACGGGAGCCCTACCAATCTGAGGTGGGGGGTCCAAGGCTGCAGGTCTAGACACTCACTATTTGCTGGGCTGTGGGGAGGAGTGTATCAGGGAGGGCCTGCGTGGGAGAAGGAAACAGCTTGTAAGGGGCTACTCTCAGCGAGGCTGGGAACTTCCTACAGTGTGTGGCCCTCCAACAGACTGAGTTTGGAGAGAGGGAGGCCCCCAGGGCTGCTGCCCAGCCCCCTTCCAAACCAGCTGCCCGAGTCACGGATGGGTTCCTGCTCTTGGTTCACTGTCCACCATCACTACCAAACCCCTTTGCCCTACGTGCCTAGTAACAATATTTGGTGCTGCTTAAAAATGCCGCGTCCTGGAGTCCCGACACCAACCCTGCCAGGTTTGCAGTTCTCCGTTCAGTGGCTCAGAGTGAGCCAGAGACCAATCTGCAGAAGCCCCAGGTGGTGGGTGGGGAGTCCACCCAGAGGGGCCTCCCAGGGGATGAGGAAGGAACTGCTGGGCCTGACATCACCACATCCTCTAGGGAGCGAGGGACACTAAAGTGAGTCGTGAGGGCTTTCTAGGCACTTTATGTAATACTCCCTGGAGCACTGCATAGGACGTGTGGATATGCTCGTGTGAGGGATGTTTACTGAAGGAGTACCATGTGCCTAACCCTGTACGGTCACCTGTCCCTAATGGGCCCAGCAGCCAGCCAGGTGTGAGTCAGCATCACCCCCTGTCCACCTGAGGACATAGGCTCAGCCAGGTGAAGGCACTTGGGAAGTGACTTACTCCTGTGTGACCTCAGCCAAGGCTTTGCGTAAGTCTGTTACCACCACTCTGTGGCCTTCACGTGATTAGAGAGGAAGGACAAGAGCCCAGGGAAGAAAACTATTTCTATTTTCAATGCCCTTCCAAAAATTCTAGGAAGAATCTTCATTAAGTCCACTGAGACCTCACTGTTATTAAAATAGTATTTTAAAGTTTAACTCCTGCACTTTGAATGGAAAAGCTCTCTAGATGGGGCTGCATAAAAGTTGTGTGCCTAAAATATCCTAAACAAATGTAAAAGGTAAACAAACCAGGAACGTATTTTTACCAAATACAGCAAAAGTTATTATCTTAATATGTAAAACACAGGAAGAAGTCAGTAAGAAACACCGTACTTAGGACAAACACGTATTGAATGAATGTATGAGTAGATGAATGAATTACTGAATGAATGAACCAACGAATAACAAACAAACCCAATGGAAATTGTCAAAAGAAATGTTATTACAATTTACAAAGAAGGAAGAAAATGCCCGTATCACCAGCACTCAAATCAATGCAAACAGAAACACAACATCATGTGGCCTCAGCCTCTGGAACTGGCGGGGCTCCTTAGCGGGGACACGCCACGTGGAACGTGGAACCAGCAATGTGGTCGCACTCAGGTGTGACCATTTTGACGATATTAAATCTCTGAAAAACCTCCCTACCAGTTGGCCCAGTTGATTCCACCCCTAGAATCTATCCTGTGAAAGTGTTACAAAAAGTAGGTAGGTAGGTAGGAATCTACGGGTAGAGATATTCACCGCTGCATAACGATAAACAGGGGGAAATGGAAAGGGAAAATCTAGCCGCTGAGAAAGATTAGCTTCTGCCGTTTCCGGGGTTTAACCGCGGGGCAGAAGAAGGCGGGGTGGAAGCGTAGGAGGCAGGGTTAAAAACTGGAAGTCAAGGACGATTTGACTATGTTTAAAAAATAGGCATGGGGGAAACCTGGTAGGAAACCCACCCCAGTGTTGCGGATGCTTTCCTCCAACGGGGTTTCCCTTTGCTCCTGCGCTAAGCTCTCTAGGGGGAGCGGGGGCGACTTGGGGCCAGAAAGGAACAGCATGCGCGTGCACATGCAGACGTCGACGAGGGAGCGCATGCCCCAGAGCCAAGCGAGACCCCAGTGCGCAGGTTCCTGTGTGGCGCTGGGAAGCTCAGACACGGTGCACGGACACAAGTGCCGCAGGGCTCTACCTTTTCACACAGGGCAAGCACAGTTCCAGCTTGGATTATTGCAACCTGTTCTTCGTTTCTCAAATTCTAAAACACAAAAATGGGGGAAGGGCGTTTTACACTGGACCCCACAACCCCGTGCAGTCAGCGCTGACTGGCTTTGACGCCCCTCCGAGAGGCGTCCCCGGGGCTAGGCCCCCACTCTTTAAAGGGGCCGGCGTTCAAAGGCAGCCATATCCTCTCTGGGGCCAAGACACTTGGAGATAGGGGCTGTTCGAGCCAATCTTTTAAGGGGGCAAAAATATCACGTTCTGCTTTCGGAAATCTTCGGAGATCCCGCTCTCCCCCTGGGTGACCGTTTGTGCGCGCTCTCATCACTCGCAGGAGCGAGGGAGGAGCTAAATCCAGAAGCTAAATCGGGAAGCCCCCCTACCCCCCGGTGACACCGCGACGCCCCTGTGACAGCGTGACCCGCCCCTGACTGCACGACCCCGCCCGTGACAGCGTGATCCACCCGCGATAGCGCGATCCACCCGTGACAGCGCGATCCACCCGTGACAGCACGGCCCGCCCACCCCGCGGGGGCCCGGCCAAACAGAAGCCTTACACTGCACGTGTCAGATCTCTTCAGTTAGGAAGAAACCAAACCGAAAGGAAAGGAAAGGCACACAGAGCACACCCAGGTGGAGACAAGAGCGCGCGAGCAGAAGCCGACCGGCATAGTTACCCCGTTATCGCCAAGGATATCTAGCTTCTTCATAAGTTCAGAAATATTCACATCCTGGAAAAGATTTCCAACGTTCATTTTGCGGGAGCTGCCCAGCCCGTGCAGACCGGTCTCTAGCGCCGCAGCCTCGGCCTGGTCCGTCCATCTCTGGGCGCGCGCCGCGGGGACAAGCGCTCCCGGCAGCTCCTTCGGGGTCGAGGGAGAGAAGGCAGAGTGCCTGCCACTCATCCGCGGAGCTTTCCAGAAAGGCTCGAGGAGTAGCGAGGGTCAGAAGGACCCCAGCCCGTAGCCTCGTCTCCCGCCCACTCACTCACTGCGCGAGGCCGCAGTGCTCGGCGCTGCGCTGACGTCACACCCACGTCACGTCACGTCACGTCTCGTCACGTCACGTCTCGGGGTGGGTGCTGCCATTCAGACCTCACACACGCGAGAGTGCGGCTCGGAGAGCTCGCAGCCCAGAGCTGGGAAGTGGCCAAGCTGGGGTGTGCCCTCAAAGCTGTGTCCCACGGCTCTGCACTTTTAACATGGGTGCAAATAGAGTGACATTTGGTGACCCTCTGAAAAATGAACTCTGACTTTCAAAATATGGCGGGGGGCTGGGCCATCTCTTTCAAATCGATCCTATGTCTGGCACAAAGGCAGAATCCCCCTTTACGGCTGAGCCTGGCATTCAGCGGGCCCCTGGCGGTCGGTTTAGTGGAGGCACCCCCCAAGCACGCTACCTTAACTCCTTCCTGGTGACAGAACAGCTGGAGAGCGCTGCTGTTGTTCTCGGGGAAGGTGGTGATTTGGAGGTTAAATGCTGGCGACCTCCGCTCTCTCTCCTGGAGAAAAGATTTGGTTTAAAAACAGAACTTTATTGGATTATTTACCACTTGCCATTTTCCCATGTTACGCAGCAAAAACCAAGGCATTCCAGTTGGCAAAGGCGTTACTAAAAGGCGCACATTCAGACTACCATCTTCTGGTCCGCGAAGGCGCACGCCGTGGTCCCGCCTCTGCAGCGCACTGGATCCCCTGCGGACATGTGTCTACTTCTTACCTACTCAGCTAGGAAGAAACGGTTAACAAGATGTCATGTGTTCACCTGCTGCGAGATGGAAACCCAGGAAGCCACAGATCATCATTGGGTACTTGTTAAGAACCAGTGCGTGAAATTTCAATGACAACTTAGCCACCAGCCATGGAGTGTCCCTTGTGCCCTGTGGCACATCGTTCTCTCATTGAATCCTCACAACCCCATGAGGCAGGCATTATCGCTTTCATTTTGTAGACAGGGAGGCTTGGGGGGGCGAGTCCGGTCACGAGCTATGGGGTGGCAGGACCAGGACACAAACACCCAATCCACATTTTTTTCCCCAAAATAATCTGCTGACTTCATTCACAATTTTTTTTTGAATCGCACTAACACACTGGAGATCATTCTATCCCTGCCTTAGATTGATAGTCAAATCTCAATTACTAAAGAAGGAAAACCAAGCATTTTCCCAGAAGAAGTGCTTGTTAATCAGACATAAAGTGACAGGTTTTTAAAAAGGACAGGAGAAGCCCAAGTAATTACAAGGATATATTATATAGATCTGCCTTTAAAATTTGAGCAACGGACAGGCTGGCTTTATGGGAAGGCCAGCAGAGAAGTCCTTTCCAAATTATACCTTTAAATCGAACTGCTTTTATTTTCTCAAAATCACAGTAAGATAAGTAAGCATGCTTTGGACCATTCCTGCAGAATCTAGTGACAGCACCCATGGGTCTCTTTAGTCACTCAACGAAGAAATGTAACCAAATGAGCACTACCTTAGATGGTGAGACCTACCCAGATGTTCTAGGATAAGGTGAATAGGGAGGGGAGGGAGGGGGGCCTTCATTCAATTTACTTCCCCAAAGCCCAGCCTGGCTAACCTGATTTGAAGCAGTTCAGGGAGGAAAGTTTATTTCTCTTATTAGCCAAGAAGACCAAAATTCACAGTGGTTCCATTCTATGGATGCCTTCCTACCTACAATACTTAAATGGAGCTTCCATAGAAGATGTGACAACAGAAAGCTCTTATTTTATACAAACAAAAGTCAGAAAATTGGTTTCTAATGGTTCTGAAGAATGGTGGAGACACTTAAAGAAAAGTCTAGCACACTGAGAAATGCTCATGGAAATCTGAGAAAGACTTGCGACAAAGCCCTGGGAAAGGCTTCCTCACTGGCCGAAGTGTGAACAGTGATCTCGCATGGCTTCCGGCTCCTGCTGTGTGAATGGAAGACCCCGTTCACGCTCAAGCAAGAGTTGAGTTGCACGGTTTAACACTTAGTTTGGAGACATTCAGGCCAAGGTCCATGCCAGCACGACAAAGGACAAGATGGTAAGTTCTGGTGCAAATAACTTTAACAGAAGCCAGGAGGAGGAAACAGAATGGGAGGGACCAGTGTCGCAAGGGTGCTGGCTTTTCCTCGGGGATCTGTGCATGCAAAGGCTTCAGCGGAGGGAGAGGGGCCGCTCAGGTGCTCAGACAAACAGGTGCTCAGACAAACGAGTCACAAACTTAGGTGATGTTTAAAATGTGGATGGTTTTTAACTGGCAACAAACAAACAAACAAACAAAAAGGAATGTGATGTAACATGGTTGCAATACAATGCTAGGCACCCGAGAGCCAGGTTTCAGTGGGAAGCAGCAAAACCATCACTATTCTTAACGCTGGATTCAACTCTGCGCTGGGGATGTCACTGAAGGTCTGGAACGTGATTGCTACCCGTGAACAGCATTCAGTCTCCCTCCGTGCTAATAGCAGTTTTGAGTTGCAGGTTGAGTTACAAACAGTAAGTTTTCAGTCCAGTGCAAACTTGTGTGACACCCAGGCCTGCGTTCACTGGACGGGGAGTTGGAACAACCGTATGGGTTTTCTTAAATGCCTGTGCAAATTACCTCCCTTCCCCTGCTGGCTTACTTACCTGTGTTTACCTCGGCAAATAGAAAATGGGCCAAACTAGCAGTAAACACACTACAGAGTCAGTTGTGGGCCAGGTCGGACCCTGCTCTTTCAAAAGGAGAGATTCCCTGCATGCAAGGTCACTTAAAAAGGTGTGTTATTCATTGCAACAGTCCTTCTGTCTGGGTTTGCAGAACGCATACCAGGTGACTATGCATGCAGGAAAGAAGTAGTTATGGAAATGAAACACAAATAAAAAAGGCAAAATATTGCAAAAACAAATTATTTTATTAAGTGCAAAACAAGCCGTAGGCAATAAATAGATTAGCTCTGGTACATGTCCAAAGACTTCGGTGAGCATTCTCTCCAGAACATATTAAGGCAGTGAAATTATTCTGAACATACAGATTTAAAAAAAAGAAAAAGGAAAAGAAAAAGAAAAGAAAAGAAAACAACTCTACCACGTCCCTTTACACATGCTGGAGGACATCTGGGAGCTTTTACATGAATTTCAGTTTGGGCTCAAAGAGAAGGTCTGCTCCGTTTGAGAGCGCACAACAGATAGAGTCTCTTACTTCGAGCTCCAGCACTCGGAACTCTAGCAGCTCGTTCTGGTCCTTCGCGTCTTGCATTTCGTTCTTCAGCTGGTTCTCTTCCATTTCCAGCCTGTAAATCTAGAGCAGACCAGCGGTGGGTTAGCGGGTGGGAGGACTGCCGTCTCCGCGGGGGCCATGGGAGACGCGGCCCTCTCAGTGCAGACGGTGCGGATGGGGAGGGTGCCTGCTTCGTCCCTGTGGCCCAGGGCCTGGCCCGGAAGAGGGGCTCCTTATAGACTTGCTGACTAATAAATGATGGGGAAACTGAGGCACAGAGCTGCTAAGTCCCTTCCTGAGGTCAAATGTGAGGGAGGTAGGAGCGCATCATGGGCGCTTCTGATCCCAAAGCCTGTGTGTGTTCTTTTTGCATGTTGTCTCCGGCCCCCTCCCTCTCCCCCTCCCCCACCGCCAGGGNAGACCACTGCGGGAAGGCCCATGCTGCTGTCCACGCAGCCAGAGGGCTCAGGAGAAGGCTTAGCAGAAGCCACACTCCTGAAGGCACAAGTCCATCTGGGAAGGTGGGCTGCCTGGTCCGACACCCACTGGGAGACCCTGGACAAGCACCCTAATGGCTCCATGCCTCAGTTTCTGTCTGAGGAGCATAAAGCTGTCCTCCCTCCTCTGGCTGCAACCAGGACTGACTGAGAGAAGGTGCGCCTCCCTATCGAGGGCTTCCGTGAGGCACAGCCACCTTCGCCTCTCCCTCCTCCTGCCTGGAGAACCACAGGGGGTTCTCCACTGATGGGATGCTGCACCCCAGGGGACATTTACAAACAGTGTGTTTTCTCCATGGCTCCTTGAATTTAGTGAGCAGGACCAAGGGCACGGAATCTCTCCCAACGCACGGGCTTGACCTGCAGGGTGGTGACAGGTCCCGCCCCAGTGCTCCAAATGAAACACAGGGCAGTGAGCGGCCACGCAGCTGGTCAGGGACAGAGCTGGGGCTGGACCAAGCCCCCTCCCAAGAGGGCAAGGCTGGGATCATCCAGGGCGGGCATTCTAGGATGCTCCAAGACTAAGGCCTCACCTAGGTCTGTCTGGTTCCACTAGCATGGAGGGTCTGGACAGAAAGTACACTGGAGGTTGCTAGGGGCTGAGGGGTGGGAGACAGGGAGGGACTACGGATGGGCACAAGGGACCTTTATGGGAAGCTGAAAATGTTCTAGAACCACATTGTGGTGATGGCTGGACAACTCAGTCAATTTACTAAAACAGAACAACTCTGAATTGTGCACAAATAAGAAAAAAATAAAGCTAAGGTCTGTCCCAAAGCATTAAATCTACCCCCCATGCTGTCTCAAGAGACGTCTAGAAAGTTCCATGACCACAGAAGGAAGACAAGCTCAGCTTTGCCAGCGCCATGGCCTCCAGTCCACCAACTGGACCATGATGCCCTGAAGGCCTGCCCATCGACCAGTGCCTTCGGTACCCCCTGGTGGGAGGAGAAGGGCTCTGGAACCCCAAGCAATGGCAGAGGTGGGAGGATGGAAGGAGGGCAGGCAGCCCTCACTGTGTCTGCAGGGTGGCCTAAACCAGCTCTGCGGGCCTCGTGCCAGAGGACAGAACCAGGACCAACGGCTGGGAAGCCCCAGGAATCGGGCTCTGACTCAAGGTAAGGGAGCGGTCCCTCCTCTGCAAGCCGGTCAGGACAGGGTGCCTCCGTGGGCCTCGGAGGGCCCTGACCGTCTGGGCTCGGTGATTCTCTGAGGGGCGTGAGGGGATTCATGCCCACCTACCTTTTCCAGCAAGTCTTGGTTTGTTCTGATGAGCAGCTGCTTCTCTTCCACCCACTTGGAATCCTAAGAAAAAGCACTAAATATGTTCACACTCCTCAACGCAAACAGACAAAGGAGCCAAGGCGGTGTCAGTGACCAGAAGGCAATAGAAAACTCTCTATGGAAAGGTCAGAGAAAGGGACAGCCTCTGGAAAGACTTCATGATCCCTCTAAACCATTACGCCCAAAAGAGAGAGACGGCAGGTTTGCGGGGCACCCCTTCCCCATGCCTCACGCTCCCTGAAAGCCCGTGGAGTTCGTGCTGTGAGTGTCCTGGATGGGAAGGCAGCTGCAGAGGGACCGAATCGGCCCTGCAGACCCGCTCAGGCTTGCTCACCACGGGCCGTGGGCCAGCACCCAGGCCACACCCCGAGGGTCTGCCCCACACCCAAGGACCTGGCATCGTCATGTGGATGCACTTTTGTGCATTCTGGTCCCGCTGCCCGTGATGCCCTAACCATGTTTCTTTGCCTGGTCGGGTCCTATCCAGGGACGTCCCATGAGCACAGGGCGCTAGGCCTTGTGGCACCCCCAGTGCCTAGCACAGGGCCTGGCACACAGCTGGTGCTCAATAAATACTGGAGGGCAGATACATGGATAAAGGAATAGGTGAAAGAACTTCCTTCTTCTCTTTTCTCAGCTCTGGTGGCCTCCAGGGCTTCCTTCTATCAACATTTATCACCCTGTGTTGTCCCTGGTTGACACATGTAGGCCCCACGAGGCTGTGAGTGCCATAAGGACAGAGCCGTGTTCCACTCGTTTTTTGTCTGGAGCAGACTGTCTGCAGCTGTCCCTCCCAGCTGCATGCACATGACCCTTTGCAACATGACTTTGCAGCTCCTCTCAACAAGACAGGATGGCTATTTCTCCAACCCTGAAGCTGGGTGTGGCTGCAGTGCACATTGGCTCCTGGGATATTCGCAAATTGGACTCGAGCTGAGGCTTGGAACATACTTGTGCATTGAGGCCTTCCCTTTCTTCCTGTCCCAAGACCGCCAGGCAAAGAAGCCAGGTTCGCTTCCATGAGAATAAGAGACCACGAAGAGAGATCTGGCCAACAGTGGGTGCCAATGCCCAGACTGGAGAAACAGGCCATTTCAGGCCACCTAGTCCCAGCTGATATATCAGCAAAGCAGCCTCTAGAATGACCCCAGATGAGACCAGCAGAAGAACCACACAGCTGAGCTTAGTCCAAACTGCTGACCCACGGGGTTGTGAGCAAATAAAATGTGTTGTTTTAAATAACTAAGTTTTGGGGTGGTTTGTTACGCAGTGATAACTAACTGACACATCCCTGCACACCAACCACAAAACTTGGTATAGGGCCAGGGCTCTGGTGGGTGCTCCCTGAACAAATGGCCATTTGTTTTGTCCCAAACTGGCCCCTCCATTTAGCAGGTGCTGAGGGCAGAACTGGCCCACAAACACAGGGCCGAGCACCCTCAGGTGGGGATGCAGAACTTAGTTGAAGACAATGGTCAGGTGACATGTGAGCTCAGCCTGCAAGAGGGGCCGAGATGAGTGGCGGGTAGAACAGAGTTTGAGAACAGCCTTCTCACCCAGCTGGACTCTTCCCCGGCTGCTTCCTTCTCCCTGCTTCTGCTTCCCCAGTGTGCAAAGTACTATTACTACCCCGTTTTAAAGATGAGGAAAAGAGACAATGTTAGTTGTGCGGGTCACGTAACATGTCAGGCAAGCCAGTCCCCGTTTGGGTGAAAGGTGCAGAGGCAACAAACCACCTTCTCCTGCCCTCTGTGCCTCCAGTATGGGAGCCCTGAGTCACCCCACAGAGTGGGCGACCCCCTGCCTCCAGGAGGGACAGGCAGTGTACTGAGCAGGAAATAAGCCTCATCGTGGTAAAGCTGCTGAGAAGTTCCAGCTATCTCTTACCACGGGGAGGACGGCTGACCCGCACTGACCCCAGGTGAGCGCTGCCTTTGGATGTTACCGTCTGAGAGGCTGGACCTCCACCCAGAGCCCCCTCCACGGTCTCCCCCAGCCCAGGGCACGGGTCTGGGTCTGCGCTTTGCCTGCCTACTGTGTCCCGATGTCATCCCGGCCTTGTCACGCTCAGAGAATGTGCGCATGGAGGCAACTTGACTCTGAGAAACTCAAGGGCCAGGATTTCCCGCGACAGAGTCACACACAGTGTGGAATCGCGACATGCGGGCTGAGGGGCCAGTTCATTTTCAGAATGAAGCCCTGATAAACAATGGCAGCTTTCCTCCAGATTCAAGTCAAAAAGGAATTGGGTCACCGCGTGCCTTTCCAAATTGTCTCCTACTTTTGCACTCTTGGCCAAGAGAGAAAAAAACCAAGTTAGAATTTCATAACGTGTTTTGGTTTTTTAAAACTCTGCGAATAGGCACCTGAGCTAGGATATTCTCACCTGGGTTCAGCCTGGGTATTTTTCTCTAATGTCTCTGGAGCAAACAACTCAGACCCAGAGAGAGGGGCCCCCTCGGCACTAAGGCCACAGTGACACCACGAGGGGACAGACACACGAAGAGCCACACGATCA
>NW_024426996.1:77326407-77506613 GCF_017311325.1 Ursus maritimus
CTCACCTGTCCCTTCTCAACCAGTAACTTCTCCAAGTCTTCGATTTTGGCCTGACACCTCAGCAGGTCAGCTTGTAGCTGCTCCCGAGTCTGGAACGGAAAGGATCAATAAGTGAGCGGGTCACCGTGAAGGGATGACAGAGGAGCAGCAAAGACTGTGCTGTAACCAGGCCTTGGAAGCTCATCCACGCACAGGCTCGGAGGTGGCCTGCCCGGCTGTACACATGCAATTTTTAAGAATGTTAAGGTCTGGAGACATCGATGGCTCTAACCCTCTCAATGTTATAGATAATGACAGGAGCCTGGAGCAGCGGTCGGTGTCTTCAAGGGGGTGAGTGGGCCAGAAGGTAGGCGTGTCAGGGTTCCCCACCACAGCTTTCTGATCAATTCAGTGGTTGCCTTTATCAACACTACCAGGCATGTTTCGTGGGCCTTTGGTCGTCTGCAGTAAGGGCTGAAAGCCAAAATATCTCAAGGAGCAGGTAGGTGTGTGAGTCAGGGAAGCTCACTACGTGTGGGGTAATAGGGGGCGGTGAGGACTGTGGCACACAGTCCGTCTCGGGGGAAATCACCACCCGCTGCAGTCGAAGCTGCTACCACGTGGAACGGGAAGCTGGCTGCTGCCAGGCTGAGAGCGTTCTGAGCTGCTGAGAGAGATCAGGAGCCTGGGTTTCTATGATGTGAAATCTCCTGACTTTTAAACATTGGCAACTAGATGAAACTTCTAATAAAAACCACACGATTCAGCCCAAACCATGCCCAGCCCTTTACCTCCTCTGACATATCTAGGTTATAGGCTGAACCCTTTACCGTGGCACAAAACGCTTCCGTTCCCCCCAGCCTCAGCTGCCACCGCCGACCTCAAGGGGCTGCTGCAGGGATGAAGTGGGGAATGTGCTGGCAGCAGTGGGTGCTCTCTGGGGGTCCCGTTCCTTGCAGAAGGGAGGGCAGGCAGCTGCTGGTCTACGGGACTCCTGAAGGTGGGGTCAGGGCCCGTGAGTGGATGTTACTGGAAGGCAGAGCTCAGCCCCACACAACGGTGGGCGCAGCCCAGACCTGGGTGGCCAGCAGGGACCGGAGTGCCTTGAGGGAGCACTCCCCCCGCCCCCCGCCGGCGACAGTCCCTGCATCGGCTCTGTGGGGTGTTCCAGGGCTTTCTCAGCCTGGGAAGGGGAGGAGGGGAGTCTACAAGGCCACCACGTCTGTGATTTCGTCACTGAGTCTTAAAGTCTGAATGCATTCCTGCAAACAGACGGCACACATGATGTGTGCTAGATGACAGTATCGTTTCTTCTGGCAGCTCCTGCCGTCCGGCTGAGGACGGAGAGAGAGCACTTCTGAGGTCAGGCGCCCCCCAACACCACTCAGAATCCCCTCCAAGTGTCACAGGCAGGGCATAGAGACCCCGGTGGTCCACCCAGCCCCTTGTGGCCCGTGGGCCTGCTACACTTACCCGGGCCTCTCTCTCGGCATCCAGCGTCCCCCCGACCTGCTCCTGAAGCAGGGCATAGGCCCGCTGCAGGGCCTGGTACTCCCTGGTCAGCTGGCAGAACCTCAGGTCAGCCTCCTCCCTGGTTGTTGTCTTGGCGTCATGGAGAAGAAAGACATAAGGAAGCACGTGACTTGGTGTGGCTCCCAGCACGGGCCTCCACTGAGACAAAAGCACACATCCAGCCCTCACAGCGTGGCCAGCAATTACTTAAGGAGCCAGTCACTGCTGGGATGTCACTGGGGCCCTAGAGTGACAGGATGCCAGAGGAGACGCCATCCCGATCATCGGCACCCTTCCCAGGAATTCACGGAACCCTGGGGATCCTTGAGTCATGGGCAAGGGAGAAAGGGCAAGGGCGCCAGGGGCCAGCCCCTCCCACCAGCACTTCTCACTTGGGCGATTTCTCTGAAGGAGACAACCCCCAAGGAACACAGAGGTAGAGGACTGGATGGGCACTGATGCATCGTTTGTAGTCGTGGAAAGTGGGAACCACCCGTTATGGGGGACCCATCACATTAAATGCCCTGTGCGTCCACGTGAGACGTCCCGTGTGCTCACGAGAGATGGGGATGCAGAACACCGTGTTTGGTGCCCAAAGCTGCCTGGTATGTCCTGGTGGTCACATGTGTCTGGTACGACCATGTTTTACTCGGGTTTCCCAAAAGAATTCAGCTGGGGGCGGGGGTGGGCACGTGGGTAAGGACCAAGCTGCCCTTTGCACCTTCATGAGGCCAGCTCACTCAATGCCGCGGTCATGACCCTGGATGTGCGCGATGATTGGGTGGTGACCCGGTGGGAGAGGGCTTCCAGTGGTTTCTACCGCCCTCTGAGCTTGCCAGCACCATGCGGTTTCTCTCCTGCCTGACCTCAGCTTAATGAAAAAGCAGTTCATGCTGCTTCCACTAGGTGGTGTGCCTGTGTGTGCATGCACCTGGGTGTGTGCGTGCATGTGTGCGCCTGTGTGTGTGCATGTGTGTGCCTGTGTGTGTGCATGTGTGCGCCTGTGTGTGTGCATGTGTGTGCCTGTGTGTGTGCGCATGTGTGTGCCTGTGTGCATCTGCATGTGCCTGTATGTGTGCGTGCACGTGTGTGTGTGTGTGTGTGTGTGTGTGTGCGCACATGTGCACAGGGGGACCAGGGACAGCCTACCACGCAGCAAGTGTAATTGCAAAGTTAACAGCAAGGCGACCACAGATTTCCTCTGTGAGATCAGCACTGGGGAAAGGAAGGGACCACCACAGGCTGCCAGCACCCCTCTTGCCAGTATCAGAGCCCCGCCCAGTGGGGGCCACCTGTCCTCGGGTCTACCGGCTGTGATGACACAGGCCCTGCAGGCTTAGATCTTTAGGCGGGGCAGTAGCAGGGGCAGCTGTCAGGTGCCGGAAGCACCCCCGTGGCACCTCAAATATGGGGTTGCTTACATCATCCAAGTCTTCCTCCGGTGTAGCTGGGGCCCTGTCCGTCCTGTCTGTGTTGCAGGATGTTTCTGACAATGTTTCCGAGTCCACAGACTCCTCATCAAATCCAAAAAATGTCTCCACAACATGCTTCTATAAATTTAAGGCAAGGTGCATGACATCAGGAATGGACACAGAATTGTGGAGGGCCCCTCCCTCACACCCCAGCCCATCACCCCCAGGGCACAAGGGCGACTACACACATCTGTGCCCTAAAGGCATCCCAAAAGGCAGCTGGTGGTGTTTCTGATGGACTGGGTGGGAGAGGAGGTGACCGAAGGTGGTGGAAGGGTTGAGGGGGGGTTCTGCAGCAACACACTGGCCTGACCCTGGCTCCTTCTGCAGCCACTCAGCCCCTCTGAGCACCAGCTTCCTTCTCCATCAGACAGACGTGGAACCCCCACCTCACCCAAGAGCAAGGTCACGTGTGGGCTGTACCCAACATGCTGACCCTCGATGGGTAGGGTGCGTGTCCTACTAAGGAGGGGCGGAGGGGCAGCGGGGCCCGGTGAGATGTATCGTTCTACACACCAGACACAGGGAAAGGCTAAAGGGGCAGAGGGTCCAACGATGGACCCCGGGCTCTGACTGGCTGGGTGAATGTGTGGTCCAGGTCCTCAACTGGACTTGCACTAAAAGGCAAATTTTTTTTTTTAAAGATTTTATTTACTTATTTGACAGAGATACAGCCAGTGAGAGAGGGAACACAAGCAGAGGGAGTGGGAGAGGAAGAAGCAGGCCCATAGCAGAAGAGCCCAGAATGCCTGGATCACGCCCTGAGCCGAAGGCAGACGCCCAACCGCTGTGCCACCCAGGCGCCCCTAAAAGGCAATTTTAGTTTAACTTTTTATTACAGCAAACTTGGAACACTTATAAAATTAGAAGGAACAGTGTACGGGACACTCGTGCACCAATCACTCAGAATCAGAGGCAATTCTGACACTCCGTGTGCCGGCTTCCTGGTTAACCTCCCCAGCACTTCTCCCACCCCAAATACCACGATATATGGGGCTTCATTCAGCCATGTGCGCATACATTCCTGCATTCATTCAGCAAACACTCGCTGAGCACTTTCTATGGGTCAGATGCTAGATGGGGCCTGGGGAACACAACATGATTAAAACCAGGCGTCCTGTCCTCTCCGCCACAAGGACCTTCTGTCCCCTTGGGGGCTGCAGACATTAACTGACAATCACCAGATCAACTTCCCGGGTTTGAGGAACATTGGCTTTTTTTCCCTTCAAAATAGCCCCAGAGAAGGATTTTTATTTGTGTTTACAGTTGATGAATGCTTTTCCGTAACTAATTCCAGAGCCAAGCCCCAGGCTCCCCCCTGGTTCCTCCAGAACCCGGCTCCTGCCAGAGCCCCCTCCCCACTCCTCATCCCACAGAGAGCTCAGGGTGCACCTTGCTCGTTGAGGGGACCCCCCCAACTCTGCTTATTGACGCTGGCATATGTCTGCCCTCTCAGGCGCCCACATGTAAGAGAACCCTGGCTGCTACCATAATTAATACCATAATTAAGAAATAATTCAGCCATCAGGAAGGAATACGGAGACAGTGACTACTCTGTCCTCTTGTACAGCTACCGTTTCTGGAAAGGTGTTGCTGGAGACACGCAGGAGGACAGGGGTTTGCTCATGAGGGGTGAGATTTGGGTTTTTGTATTCCCCACCGTGGCCCAGAGCCTGGCACACTCAGTAAATACTGATTCTTAAATGCGTATTTGTGAACGTGTCTTTGTTAATGAACTCAGAGCTAAACTAACTTGTTTGCCCACAAAGAGTTTTAGGCTTGCACGTGACAGCCCTTCCCCTCCTTCACACAGACAGCAGCAGCTGGGCAACCCCCTGGTCGAAACCCCAGGTGAGGGGCGCCTGCATTGGTCAGTCGTTAAGCGTCTGCCTTCGGCTCAGGGCGTGATCCCAGGGTCCTGGGATCGAGCCCCACATCGGGCTCCTCTGCTGAGAAGCCTGCTTCTTCCTCTCCTACTCCCCCTGCTTGTGTTCCCTCTCTCACTGGCTGTCTCTCTCTCTGTCAAATAAATAAATGAAATCTTCAAAAAAAAAAAAAAAAAGAAAAGAAACCCCAGGTGAATTTAGCAGGTAGAACTGTGGGGACCTATTAGGCTCCGTCGATTTCAAATGATTTCTTCTCTCCAAGTAGAAGCTGGAGACAGTCATATATACTCCAATCTCCTCTCCAGAAGAGAGACCTCCCTTGAATTCAGGCATCGAAAACTCTCCAGATGATTCCCAGGGAGCAGTGAATGGCCGTGACTTCCTGATGGTGATGATGGCACCTCCAGGAGCAACAGGTGTATAGCACTCAAAGCTCTCTGCACACATGCACCTCACCTCCCTGAGCTCCAGGCTCCTCATCTTTCTGTGCAGCCATTCACCCAACCTTATTTCTTGTAAACACTGCTAATTGCGAGGCCTCTGGGGACAGGACTGCGTTTGCTGCCGTGTCAGCTGGCAGCCAGCAGGGACGCACACGCACGGAGCTCCAGGAACCATCCCGCCATGCTCTCTCCAAACCATTAGGACGCAACACCCCCTGCCAGCATCCTGGACCATTCTGGGGGCTAACGACTCAGTGCTCATTACCCAGGATGACCTGCTTCTTGAAACCTCTCAGGAAGGCTACTTAGGTCCTCCCTCACCGAGCCCTAACACAGGGCATTCTGGACAGATGTTGGCAACGTGCATTTAGAGTAGCGCTGCCTTTGTCGACAGCCTCTCCCCAGAGCCAAGTGGAGCCCCCAGAAGTCCAATGTGGCCCCGGAGACCAAGACTCCAGGGAAGCAGGCTGTGGTGTGGGAGGCGGGACGCAGCTTTGACGGCCATCAAGCACAAAAGAACACTCCCATCATGTCCCTCTCCCAACAGGAGGTGATTCCGCAGACCCCGGGCACACACAACTCCCCCAGCGGCAGCAGGTGGCCGAAGAAACCCCCAACCTCGTACAACGTATGGGTGGGATTAGTTTGTTTCCTCGAAGGGTTAGTTTTTTAAAAGTGATGGTATTGTACGGGAAGCCGAAATACACCACAGAGATTTATGCCTTTGTTAATAAAAGCAAGATAGAAAAGGACATTTTCACACTTAGAGTGAAAATCTGGGGCTGTCTTCTTTGACGCCATTGTGACCTCCGCCTGACGCCGCATTTTCAGAATCTATGTGAAATAGCACCCTTCCCCAAGGAAGGACAGAATCACCTAGAAAACACTGTTTCCTCAAACGCTCGGCTCTTTAAGAAAGAGTCAAGCACTGGGACAACTGTCAGGTTTCCAGAGCTGTCCACCTTTCTCGGATTCCCTGGGGAGCCCCTTATTTCCCAGGAAATTTCCTCAGCTCCCAGCCGCACGCCTTCTGGGGGCTCACTCCTCCAGATTTCCGTCTTCTTTGCCCCCAGAGTCCTGCCTCGCCCACGCCCTTTTATAAACCAATCCAAATTTTTAAGATGCAGCTGGGACAAAAATGGAAAACAAATGTGTCTGCTCCGTTTCCACCTTGAACGTACAGAGGTGCTCTCTCTCAGCAGATGGAAAGGCACTGAAGGCGCACTGCTCCACGGACTGCAGCCTCCGAGCCCCCTTGCTCCTGCCTCCCCACGTCCCTTCCCTTCCGACAGCTGCCGGCGCACGCAGGGGCTCCCCAGGCCGGGTCCGTCCTTTCTCAGAACCCGTAACAGTCGCCCAGAGGCGGCCACTTACCTTCATGCTTGTAGGTCATCTCCTGGCAGCCGGAAAAGTAAAGGCACACCAGGGCACAGAGACAGAGAAAGAAGGAGAAGTACAGCACGAAGAGGATGTACTCCATGGCCGGGTGCCCAGGCAGAGCCCGCTAGCCCGAGGGCGCCCGGTGGGCCCAGAGCAGCCTCTCTGGCACCTGTTTGCAGGCCTTTCTCCAGGGCTAGGGGGAAGCACCGCTTCTCCCCCTGAACGTTCTCCTCCTCTCCACCACGCCCGGCCCGCTGTGTCCGAGGCTTCCTGCCGACTCCCGTGCCCGTGTCCGGAGCTCTGTGCCCAGCCTCCGTCGGCAGCACTGCCAGCTCGAGGGCAGATCCGGGGGCTGAGAGCAGCCGGTTTCCAGGGGCCGGGCTGGCACTGTCATCACCCAGGACAGCTTCCCCACTGGTGCATTCTCCGGGGGCCATCCTCCCGGCGCTGCCCTTCCACAGGCCCCGGGTCCCTGGGCGATCGCAAGGCACCTGGGAACAGCACTAGCAACGGTGACGCGGAGAGAGCTTTCTTCAGGACCAGAGCCAAAACCCAGGAGGCGCCCCCTGCCGCGTGTACCTGGGCACGTTCTCTGCTGTCCCCCGGCCACCCCAAGTGTACCCCGGACTAGCTAAACTCATGGGCTTCTCGGCAGTCTGTCCTTCAGCTGTTTATACAGACTGACCAAGGCAGGATCCACACCTGGGACACCCACGGGAGCCCGCGTTTCTTGGAGAAGCGGCTCTCAGCAGAATAGCAGAAGTAAAATCCCACATGTTGGATAAAATGGATAGATAATACCATTAAAAAGGAAAACTGCTATACTTGGGAAGATATTCAAGCCATGTTAAAAGGCAAAGGACAATCACAAAAAGAAAAATATAGACAATCAAGTTCCTATGTTTATTTCAATTGTAATAATGCTTGATACTCTGACCTTCCAAAGTATCCATGATATGAGCTTTGTAACCACATCATAGCGCCCACTGAGCCTTCACTCATGTTTCCAAATGAGCTGCTCCCCCACCCCCAGGCAGAGTTGGGACTGGTTCAGGGATGAGCCTATGACCAAACTGAGCCAAGGAGCACCAGCTATGGGACTCTTGCTGGAACTACTGACGAGAGATGCCCTCTGGCCACGGAAGGTGCTAGGCAGGTATAACACCAGCTTACAGGGGGCACCACATGGGGATAGCCCGTCTGAGAAAGAGGCCAGCCCATGGGGAAAGCAGAGTAGAAAGGCGGAGAGAGACAGGTTCCGGGCAATATTGTGTAACCGTCTGGATCCAGCTGCCTCTAGACTTCTCAGCTATATAAATTCCTTTTCTTTCTTAAATGGCTTTGAGTTTTCAACACTCTCAGTAAAAAGAATCTTGGCTAATGCGGGAGGGGGAGACAGTCCTAGAAGCCATGCTATCTGCAAGCTGTCGATTTCTGGGACAAGCCTAAAGCTTGTTTCTCTCCAAGCTGCCCTGCACCTGGATCCCCGAGAAAAAACAGAGACCAACTTTGCCTGGTAAATGTATTCCTAGCCCCAGAAACCATGAAATGTGTCCCATCCTGTCAACTCGTGGACCTACTAAGAGCCTCACGTCTGCCAAAGCTCCCCAAGAGTGGAGACACCCCTCTGTGTCCTGTCCCCTGACATTCTGCGGTGCCTGTGATGACGGCGAGAGGGATGAGCGACAGGAGGGGCTGAGAGCTGCATTGCTGGCTCTCCACGCAGCCATCTACCCCATTCAACCACCAGCATCCTCTGAGTCCTCCTGGCACTGAGCCGCGGGAGAAGCAGATGTGGAGACTGAGAATAAGGTGCTATGCCACGTGCTGGGACAGAAGGAGCAGAGGGCTGAGGAGCCCAGAGGAAAGGCCTGCGCATGGGAGGGGCAAGGCTTGTTGGGAATGGGGACAGTTAGGCCGAATCTTGAAGAAGCGGGAGGCAGTGAACAGAGGAGGGGAGGGGCACTGACCCGAGCTGGGGTCTGTAGATGAGGTGGGATGGCAAATCCAGAGGGCTGGAGCCAGGGTGTGCAGACGAGAACACAGCAGTGGGTGAGCAGGGCCTGATCCCCAACAGCCTTGAGGGCCAGCCAAGGAGCCCCATCTTCATTCCCTGGAAAATGGGGAGCCAGTGTAGGGTTCTTAGGAAGAAGGTGGCAGGGCCAGACTTGTGCCCCAGCAAGACCTTTCTGACAGTTGTGGAGGGAGGAAGACACCGGAAGAGAGGGGCAGCCAGGGAAGCGTTGCCACGACCCCAGGACAAGCGGACAAGAGCCTGAGGGAACAGTGCAGAGATGAGAAAGCGGAGGCCTGGCGGCACAGGCGTGGAATCAGAGAGCCTCTGCCTCAAGGCCCTCCCCCCACACTGGTTCTGGGGTCCCCTCCTAACACCAGGCAGGGGACCTGGGGGTACAGAGCAGCCTCCCAGGCAGCTTTTCTGCTGAAGACTGAGACTCACCCCCACACTCATTTCCAGTGTTGGGGTTTCCTGCCCCATTTGAATACAGTGCCTAGAACCACCCTAACTTCCTGTCTATTCCAAAGTCTAGGTGTGACCTCGATGTCCCTGTGGTCATTGCTATGCCAGATGAGGTGCCCTGGGCAGGTCCCCAGCTCTGTTCTCCATCCTCCCCCCACTGCTCAGATGCTGCCCCAGGTCAGGACATATGGACAGTGTGCATGGCTGTGCTGCTCCGTGGCCTGGGTGTGACCCAGGATGCAGGTTCTGTGTCTGCACAATTGTCCCCATGCTTTCCCCACAGGACTGCCGCACGCAGCCCCATCAATGAGGCACACGCCATCTAGCCACACCTCACTCTGGTGAGGCTGGCTGGTGACAGAGCCTCGGGCAAGGACAGGCCAGGAACAAAGTCGAGTGGAAACAACCCTACAGGGAAAACAAGATTCCTCTGGGTACGTAGAAATAGAAAGCATGGCACCTGACGACAAACGCCCAGATGCCCCAGCCACGGAAGGTGGTGCGTCCTGGCTTCTGTACCAATGCAGCTCCCACCACGGAGCAGCAGGCTTGGCCTTGGGGGGCACAAGGTCAAGTCTGGATAGGCCCTAAGAGTCTGATGAGAACAGATGCAGGAGCCACTGACCATGAGTGACCTGCCAGAAAGTCATCGGGCATCAGCTGCTTCCTGGTGACAGCAGCCCCGGGGCCTTTCGGGGACGAGGAGCCCACAGTACTGACACTTGGACCCAAGGAAGGGCGATTCTTCCCATGGCGCTCTGATGTTTCTCAGCAATCTTCCCAGCCTCTCGAGAAGGATGGCTACCGTCTAAAGGGCATCAGAGCTCACCTCGCCGTTACCTGAGACAGTCTCTCTTTTGAAAAAGGTGACATGAACGAGAACCAGGGAAGTGAAGAGCAGGGCCTGGGTATCTGCATTCCACAGACCCTCCAAAGGAAAGCTACTGATGTAAGGGGAACGGAGAAGGAGAAATCATCATTTATGGATCCCCGACTACATGACAGACCCAGAGGCAGATGTTCCATTTAGTCTCCTGGATGGGATGATCGCGGTGAGAGCCAGGACACAGGCTCCCCGAGGTCGATGCCACATGGCCAGGAGCCGGACCAGACTCTCATGCGGCTGTAGGCTACAGCGTCTCAGTCTTTCCCCAGAACCCAGCCCCACTTTAACCAAGGGGCATGAGCCAACCGTGCTGACCTTAGCCACACTCATGTGCTCGGCTCCATACTGAGACATGACTCCTTGTTGCTGGGCAGCAAGTTTTCAGACCACAAACCCACCCACCCCGAGCCAGGGGCTCTGTGTAGTTTCATCTGTGATGCCAGTCCTTCTGCAGAGCAAGCCCGCCCTCCCCACACGGGGTCTGGGGAACCACTCAGGGATCTCCTGCTACTCCCCATGGGGGGCTGAACTAGCAGTGTCCTGGGGCAGAGACGCCCACACCAGTCCTGTCCCCAAGAGCACAGTGAGACTGTCTCAGCAGCCCTTGGGGTGTGAAGGTTCCCCTGGGATGAGGACATCGCGGCTCTACCATCACCATATCTGTAGCAGATTGGGGTGTGGGCGTGGAACTGGAGAAGCCCCTTCCAGGGGACATGCCAAGTCCAGGGACTTACAGAAAATTCTGGCACAAAAAATTGTGCCAAACAAAGGCCTGGGCAAAGTGGTAAAGCCCACAGATACACAACGGACAGAGCTTGATGAAGGCGTTTAAGGGGATAAAGAAACTACTGAATCCCAGCAGCCTGTGGGAGGGAAGAGAGGGAAGCTGCCCAGGCCCGAGAGATAGCCCTGGTGTGTGTGTGGGGGGGGGGGCTTAAAAACCTGCTCGGGTCCCCTTCTGACCCCAGACAATGCCAGGAGAAAGTAGGAGCATGTGGGGGAAACTGCTCTATCCTTGAATCTTGAGAAAAAGAAAAGAGGGTGTGGGTCACAGAAACAGTAAGTGGAAAAGACCCTGAACCAGCTCAGGAAAATTCCCACGGAGACTCCCAAACTCCGCCTTCTAGGGGCAGTGAACTACTTCACGTAGTGACCGAACAGAACACACCCATCCTTTGAGATGATCCAGCGTCGTGCAAACGTACTTTGCCAGTAAAAGCAACTTGCTCATTCAGTCAATGCTATCCAGGGACACCTACTCTGTGCGAGACAGTGAGCGGGGCGCGGTGAGCGGGACACAGCTCCTGCCCTCCTCACCTGCTGTCCATGCAAGCCTGGCAAAACCCAACTCTGTTCTAGGCCTTTGTGAAGTTCTCTTCCCACAAACACATTCAGAAATTGGGAAAAGGAAAAACAGGATCCTTCCTTACTCCACGAATTCTGATACAGGCTTGAAAAACGGAGTCGCAGCTCACCAGTGGGTTTCCCGAACACCCTACTTAGAAGCTTTATGGGGTGTATAATGCCACAGCACGTCTGGTTCTTCAGTCAAGCCAGAGGCCTTTAGACTGTTGCTTTTTCAGCATGCTCCGTGGTGACCATGGCGTTCACGCACGTTACCGGCAGCCGTGCAAAATGACGCGTCTCTTCCGTACAGCACAGGGCGTCCCATGTTCTCCCCCAAAGCCTTCACACCCCTGATCTATAGCCCACCTTCTGGGAGTCTACCCATGGGGACAATCCAGACCCTGGACGCAGCTTCCGGGACAAAGGGAAGCCGCTGTGGGGGCATATGCGGAGGCAGAAGGTCCAGTCACTTCATGGAACGGTCACACTCAGGGACGACAGTAGACCTGGCCCAGAAGGAGTTGTCTACACAGGCATAAACACACTCACTCACCACGGCAGCACGGAGAGCCGCTGGGAGCTGAGAGCTAACATGCCTGACCCAGAACAGGAAACAAATTTATGGCCCATCTACTGAACAGAGTATGTAGACATAAAAATTTGTATTTATGACGACAGGGTCACCACGCAGATCCATGCTTCATAGTACAATGTTAAGGGAAAAAAAAAAAACAGAAAGCAAAGTGGATTCTACAGTTTTAGTTATGTTATTAAGAAAAAGGGGACAGCACGAGGGCTCCGGGTGTGTGTGTTGGGGGGGGGGTTGCATTAAAATGCCAGCACAGATCACCTCTGACTGTCAGGCGGTCCCTGCTGCTGTTACAGTGGCTCCACAATAAACAAGTTCTGCCCGGCCACTTTCTATGTGAGTTTCTTTTTAAATTAATATTTATTTATTTATTTGAGAAAGAGAAAGAACAGGCTGAAGGACAGAGGGAGAGCGAGAGTCTCCCGCAGACTCCCCACGGAGCACGGAGCCCGACGTGGGGCTCAGTTCACGACCCTGAGATCACGACCTGAGCCGAAATCTAGAGTCAGACGCTTAACCGATAGAGGGCCCCCCAGGCACCCCTCATTTCTGCGTTTCTGGTGTCAGTGCGTAGAGACCTGCCCTTTGTCCACCTTGACTTGGTGGTACTTGGGCTTTGGAGCCCAGACTGGAGTTTGAGCCTCTGCCTTGTCCATTCACTTTGTCTCTTTGAGCTATTTCTATACTGTATGCCTACATGATTCCTATATCCGTCAAATGGGAAAAAGAACGCCAACCTCACGGGCTTGCGTGGTATATACATCACCACTTTGTCAAGTGTCCACGTTCAGCCCACAGATAGATTTTATTTGGGCCACAGAGTGGATTCTAACAATTGTGCCAACATTTAAAATCCTGAGATTTTTATATAAAATAAGGTGCTTTGGGGTGAACTGGGTCCCCCCAAGAAAGACATGTGGAAGCCCTACCCCCAGTACTCTGTTAACATGAGGTCATAGCAGATCAGGGTGGGCCCCTGACCCCATATGACTGGTGTCCTTATAAGAAGACAGCCATGGGACGCACAGGGCGGACAGCCTCTGACAACAAGAACAGAAGTTGGGGTCATGCAGCTGCAAGACCAGAAATGCTAAAGAGTGCCAGGAAATCACCAGAAGCTAAAAGAGCCCAGGAAGGATTCTCCTACAGGTTTCAGAGGGGCCACAGCTCTGCCCCAACCTTGACTTCGGACCTCTAACCTCCAAAACGATGAGACAACGTGTTTGTATTGTTCTCGGCCCCCTGGGTTGGGGTACGTTGTTACAGCCGCCCCAGAACACGCATACGGAAGGGTCCCCACTTCTCTGGGACCCCCGGAATATGTGACACCACGTGCTGCTGGGGGCTCAGTTTGCCACAGGCACCAGCGCTCCCTACCGTCACCCTGACACGAGAGCCTCGCATCGGTGGTACGGACCGGCATATCTGCACCGCGGTTTTCTTTAGAGAAGAGAATATTTCTCCAGGACCATATCTCTACCCCAAGATAAACCCGGATGGGCATCCAGTTCAACAGAAAGGAAAGCAGGCCCGAGTCTTTGTGGCAGTGAAAATTGTTCATGGGTTTAAATGTGAACGACGTCTTTTTTTTTTTTAACACCTGCCCCAATTTGTTCTTTTCATTCCAGCCTGGTCCCTATGGCGTCCGAATGCTCCCAGGCCAGCTGTGCTCTCTCTGCAGGACATCTGGGCACTGTCTCTGTAAGACCACATTTTCCAAAGAGAACACGGTTCTGCATATTCCAGGAAAATCCCAAAGCTCCTGACCTTGTCAGAACAGGATATAAGATGTTACAAACCAAGCCTGAGTGCCCTTTAAATCCTTCAAAAGGTCTAAGTATTTATGCTTTTAATTTTGGGTGAGCACCCCCTGAGGCCTGCATACAGAATCCGGCAGTAAATTTTCCATGAATAAGTTACAATCGCTGGCCAAGGCCATAACTGGTGTTGCTTTGAGAGACGCTGTAAGGGCTTTCTCCCCATCAGACATGCAGAGACGTGAGTGTCTCTGCCTCGAGGGCCCCCTATGCATTGCTCGCCTTTCCCCGCTCCTGGGCCATCCGCCCGGCAGCCTGGGCAGGGCCACGAAGCAGGGCAGCTGCGCCACTGCGGGCTTACCTTGGGGGGCTTCAGACTTTTCCCACGATGTCTTTTGGAGCGCAAGAGCCGTTCCCTCTCCTAGAAGGAGACACAACTGTTGGCATTTGCAGCCAGGTCACATCACATCAGCCAACCCCCTGGCCTTCACCCTGCGCCTGCCTGTCGGCACCGGGTGTGGATCAGTCCAAGTTCTGAGCACCCGCGTGACGGCTGCTTCCTAGAATGGCAAGCTACACGGCCACCCCGTTTACTCAAGTCCTTAACAAGATTGGGACTGTCTTGAGAAAAATCCCCAAATCTGCCAATGCTGAAAGCCCAGCCTGTCTGCTTTGGGGGCTGGAAGGTGTAAAGCACCGGGCAGTGTGGATGGCGACCACAGCCCAGAATGAAACAGCTTGTGGCTGGGAGCTCAGACTGAGCTGGGACCAAATCCCCGTGGGCCTCCCCCAGACCCGGTGACACACTTTACTCTTCTGACTTCAGGTTCTTCCCTTGCTCTGTGGGCCTAGAACCTACCATGGAGTGCGGAGCCTGTGGCTGCCCGCTGGCCACCGTAGTAGGAATGGCGTGTGCAGAGCAGTAGAAGGTGTGGCAGCCTTCGGTCCCAGGCCACACCAGGACACCTCTCCCTCCTAACCAAGCCCTGCTTTTCCCCATGGCTGCTCGGAAATCCAGAGACAAATCTGGTGCTTGGTTCCAGCCCCTGTGGTCCACGTATTTGTCCCTCCTCATCTCAGTGGATGTGAATGTATTTCCTCCAGTCTCACTGATTTATTATTCCTCTTTCAACTCTATCTTCATTTTATTGAAGGTGTGTTTTCATCTTATGCTGTATCAAATCTTTGTGTAATGAAGAAAGATGAGAGGATGGATGGAAGGAAGGACGAAGGGAGGGAAGGAAGGAGGGGAGGATGGGAAGGTGGATGGATGGAAGGAAGGAATGAAGGAGGAAGAAAGGAAGGAAGGGGAGGGTAGAAAGGTGGGTGGATGGAAGGAAAAAGGGATGGAAGGAGGATGGGAAGATGGGAGTATAGATGGATGGGAGGAAGGAAGAAGGGATGGAAAAAAGAAGGGGAGGATGGGAAGGTGGATGGATGGATGGATGGATGGATGGATGGGAGGAAGGAAGGAAGAGAGGAAGGGAGGGAGGGGAGGATAGGAAGGTAAGTGGATGGAAGGACAGATGGATGGATGGATGGATGGATGGATGGATGGATGGAAGGAAGGAAGGAAGAAAGGATGGAAGGAGTATGGATGGATGAGAAGATGAATGGAAGGATGAGGAGGAGAATGGATTAGTGGGTGGAAGGAAGGAGGGAAGGAGTTAAAGAGAGAGGAAGAAGGACAACAACGTGACCTTGACAATTATGGTCAAAGCTTATCCTAGAATTTTGATCACTGGTTTGTCTACTCTTTGAAGACCCATGAATGGAACCGCCACATTGCCTCGTGGGCAGTAAGAACACACTTTGCTTCTAAGAGCCAAGAGAAGCTCATACACACGCTCGCTTGTGGTGCCCGAGCAACTTTCACAGACAGCTGGAGAACTCTCTGGATATAACACTCCACCTACTAAGACATGCTCACCCCCTCTTAATCTTACACACACGCAGAGGCTTAGCAAGCCCTTCAAATTCTAGTGTGATTATAAGGTTCAGGCTTTCAAGTTCATGGTCTGCGACAACTGAGCTAAAAAAAAAAAACAAAAAACCAGACATCTCGGGGGAAAATCGTGCCCACTCTGCAGAGGCCAGAAGATGCATTCTCAAAACCGATGCCGCCGCTTAACGACAACGAATCAGGGAGAAGATGTGAGAAAAAGAGTAGCCATGGAAACTGCTCCCAGTTTACACAGACTCAAGGTTGCTTTCTGGCCCAAATAAAGCGGGGAGGAGCCGGGATGAGCTCGGGGAGACCCTGCCCACTCTAGCAGCGCCCCTAGAGCCCCCACGCCGTTCCTGACCCGGTGTCACTTGGCGCCCCCCGAGGACTGTCCCCGGGCACAGACGTACCAGTGACAGGTCGTCGATGACATGCTGTTGCTCCAGGACCTGCAGCCGCAGGAACTCGATCTCCTGCTCGTCCCGGGTCAGGCTGAGGTCGTTCAAGGAAGTGTGTCGCTTCAGAGACGCCTGCGCAGACAGCTTTTCTTTCTGCGGCCAGAGGGAGAGAGTCCGGCGGGGCTGCTCAGCCGGCAGCTTCGTGACAGGCCAAGGGGCGTGAGCACAGGGATACGGGATGGAAGGAGGGATGACAGCAGCCGGTCCCCAGGCCAGAGGAAGCAACAGATACAGACAGAAGCCAGCCCGGGGCATGGCCAGCAGGGCCCGCTGCTGAGAGGAAGGGCTGGCCCCGCACGTGGGTGGGGGGGTGGTCGCCCAAACCGGGCCCTGGAAGCCGGACAAGGAAGCTGGGGAGGCGAGCACGTCACCGGTAATCACACCCTCGCACCTGGGCCTGCTGGGGGACCCCAGGACGAGAGCCTTGCTCCTGCAGAGTGTCAGTCTTGCCGCTGTAGATGGGGTGGCTGACCTCACTACCTTGGGCCACAAACCTCAGACTCTTCCACAGACGATCAAAGACCAGACACCCCCTGACCACAAAGACCAACCACTCTTGCTGGCGAATGCAAATCCCTTATGCAAAGAAAGCACCTGGAGCAGAAACGGCCATAGCTTTCACCTAGTAAGCGTGCCCAGGAGCCAGGTAGGCTGGGAGGCCTTTCTCTGCCACCACTCTGTCCTCCAGACAACCCCCAGTGCTGGTATTGCCACCCCCACTTTCTGGACGAAGGCACTGAGGTGCAGGGAGAATGCGGGGTGCGTCTGAGGCCACGGGGCGGCAGGCAGCAGGGTGCAGGTACAGCCCCAGCTGTGGGGTGCTGCCTGGTGTCCTCCCTCCGGGCACAGAGCCCGAGCACTGTGGGTCCCAGAGAAGCGGGAGCACAGGGGTGGGCGTGGGCTGAGACCCCTCATGGGCTTCCTGGAGGAGGCAGGGACTGCAGGGAGAACATGGACTGGAAGGGTTGGGGCTGGACAATCCCAGACGGAGACCAGAGCTCGGGGCTGGGGGTCCCCATGGCCAACGACTCACCATTTCCACATTTTCCCTTGTGAGGTTCTTGATTTTCTCCTCCATCCTCTGGATGCTGTGCAGCAAGTCCTCATTCTTCTTGTTCATTCGCTTGTTCTTCTCCACCAGGGGCTTCAGCTGGACCTCGGTCTCCCGGGAGCGTTTCAGCTACGATCAGAAAGACATGGAAGGCCGGTGGCTCTAAGACCCAGTGAACTGCTGACGTCACACCATGGAGGCTGACAGGGATCCAGCCTGGGCCTTCCTGGGACTGGAGCTGCCACTGTGAGGACACATTTCCTGGATGCTACAAACCCCAAAAAGATCCCGCAGACACCTGGCTTCCAAACACAGTATCCTACCCGAGGCTCAGAGGGCTCTGGGGGAGGCAAGAGGAGGAGGCTGCAGCCCAACAGGAAGGCCCACAGATCTGCCTCAGGGCCCCCTGTCCACTAGTCCCCACGGTCAGGAATCAGACGCATAAAAGTCAGTCCAGTGACCTAGCTGCTCCCGGCCACCATCCCTCCCCAAGTGCAGACCTAGCAGAAACTCTGCCTTCTTCGGACAGCAGGGAAGGCCTGGGCCCCACGCATTGCCAGACTGTGTGCAGGGATACAAGGATAAGTAGGGTGGGCATCAGTCCTGGAGGTGATCCCTGAGTCTCGACAACCGGTGGGGCATCCCCTTCCAGTCTCTCTTGTCTGATCGGCATCGGGGGAGCCCCTCTTGGTGCTGGTGACAGGGATGGTACAACGGGGTGCCCTTCCAGCAGATGGAAGGCAAAGACAGGAAAGGAGGTACAAACACAGAGAGACAAGGGCAGGCAGACGTTCTGGGCGGGGAAACCACACCCCCAGAGGTTCTGAGTGGATAAGAACACAGCTCTCTTGGTGCAGCGGGAACACAGAATGTGGGGCGGTGGGCAGAGGAAGGGTGGGCACCGTGAGTCCTGGCTTAGGGAGCTGGAGAGCTTTGTCATTTAGTTTCCACCCCTGGCCCTCGAGGGCTCTGAAGCAGGAGCACTCTGGGGTCAGGTCTGCCTTCCAGAACAAACTGTGGTTAGTCTTGCTGGGTTTATTCATGCCTCCCACCAACCCGAGGAGGTGGCCCCCATCCTCATCTCACAGAGAGCCTGACCGCAAAGAGCTGGGGCGCTGTGCTCCTAGCCACATAGAAAGTGCTGGTACCGAGAATCAAGCACAAGGACTGACCGCAGATCCCTGATTTGGGGGACCAGGCTGTCAAGGAAGATAAAACAGTTGGGGGAGCACCTGTTCAAATATAAAATGGACCTTCGACCCAGAAGTTCTTCTTCTGGACATCGACCCCAAGCAAAGGAACCGGGCAGCCGAGAGATCCTCCTAGAGAGGAATGAGTGAATGACCCGGTAGGTCCACACCGTGGAGCATGAGCTGTGGGCCGCTGAATAGACAGCATGAGTCCGCTTGTCCTGATGGGCGGGGCTGTAACCCATAAAGCAAGTTGCCGAACAAGCCAGAGGGGACAAAGCCCATTTGTAACCGCAAAACAACAACAGAAAGACCCTTGGTGGGTGTCGATATGTTTCCATGAGCGTTAACACCATGTAAGAACCGCCCCAAAGAGCTAAGAGTAGTTATGTCATGATTTTAAGCTCAAAGCGCTGGCTAGCTGGTCGATTTTTGCTTTAAACACGTCGGGGTGCTCCGAATTGTTTCGAGCAAGCTACATCTGTTTCTATCTTCTTAGTAAACCGCTCTGTAGCCCACTAGGGGCCTTTTTTAGTTCATAAATATTTAAGTGGAAAACGTACATCTAATATTTGATGTACGGTCTGATTAAAGCCATTTAAAAATATGCCTTTAAAAATACTTGCAGGAAATGAACTAATCTTGATCCTGTTGAAACTGTGAAAAGGTGACATTCATCAACACTGTTCATCTCCCATGTTTTTCAAATATGACATAGATGGACTCACTTTCATAATAAAATTTAGAATCAACAGGAACACGACGAGGCGTTTGTTAAGAAGTTTATGTACCAACTCCCACAACGTAAAAATTCAGCTGTTTATCCAGCAAGTTTACACACAGTCAAGAAGCCGTTCTTTTTACTACGGATTTATATGTTTAACCCAAAGTCCCTGTTCATTATTTTAAAATTAGAAATCCGTGAACTATCATGCAAAAGAAAGTAAACAGAGATGCAAAAAATTTAAATGATCCATAATCATACCACCTAACACAACATCCCATGTCCAGCACGATGACGGTGTAGTTTTGTTCTCGAAACTGCTTGTCATTTAATTTACTGCGAGCCCATTTCCAAGGCAAATAAATAGGATCTCTATTGCCATTCTTAATGACAGCACGCAGCGCACTGCACAAATGGTCCGTGATTACGTTGCCCAATACTTGAGTATGGAACAAGTGGGCTTTTGTTTTGTTTCGGGTCGGTTCTGGTCGCCAGCATAAACACTGCGTCGACCACCCTCTCCACACCCCTCACATCTCTGACTGTTTGCTCAGGATAAATTCCTGTTGAGACAAAGGGCAGTTGCAGCTTTCTTCACGGACCGTGTGTTAGATTTTTAATCAGAGATTAATGAAAGAAAGTAAAGAAAACCAGAAAGCCTCCACACTAACTATGTGTTCAAGGTGGGCTTTGCGGGCCCAGGGCGGCTTCCTCGCGCCCTACAAGGCACCATCTGTGTTTCGGGGGGCTGATTACCAGTTCGTTCCTCTCGTCTGCCAGGAGGGTATTTCTGTCCTCCAGCTTCCGTATCACCGAGTTCAGCTCGGCAATTTTTAGCTGGAATCGCCTTACGTCTCGCTCGTCCAAATGCTGATCCTAAAAAAACGTCGGGATACAAATTACTCTGAAGAAGCTTGAAGGACCCCAAGCACTCCCAGAAAACCCGTGGGATGTGAGAGAGGGCTCCTCGCTGGGAGGCCCAATGCCAGCCGGGGCTCCCCGGAGTCAAGCCACACAGACGGGCACCCCAGGCCCCGCCAGGGACTCACAGGAAGACTTCATCTCCAAGTGGCAAGACTGCAAGGCCCTCCAATGGCCCCACAGAGCCAAATGTAGTCTCTGGGGACCTTCACGTCTGAGCCCCTGTCCACTGCGTCTCTCTTACAAAGGCCCGTCGTGGACACGCTAGGACATTCCTCAAGACCCGCTGGGCCAATCTTGCTGACCACTGGCATGCCAGCACCTCATATGGGATCTGCGCAGGGCATGTATGACAGACATTCAAACATGTGGTGATTGAACGAATGAGTGAGTGAATGAGTAAATGAATGAGTGAATAAATGAATGAAGGAGTGAATGAATGAAGGAGCGCATGCTGCTTCAGCCTCCTCTGTGCATGTTAGCACCAAGCTGTTGCGCCCAAGCCCTCTCCTGCTGGCTAAGCCCCTACCCGTCTGCAGGACTCCGACTTCAAGACTGGGCCCCCTCCTGTGCTCCTACCGCACACGTGGCACTGATGTCTTCATTTCCTTCTTGTCCACTGAGCTCAAGATGGCTGGAGGCACAAGCAGCCAGATGCTCACCTCTCTATCCCCAGGCCTGGGCCCGGCACGTCATGAATGTCAGCCCATTTAGGGAGGGAGGGAGGGCAAGACAGATGGACGGATGGAAGGGAGGGAGGGTGAGAGGAGGCAGCAGGCAGGCAAGGTGACCAGAAGAATGACCCATAGAAAGAAGGACAGGTGGCAGTCAGCCATGAGGCCCCGGTGCTGGCACCTGCCGCCGTCCCCCTCACCTGGACGCCCATGAGCTCTGCCATGTCCCCTATCCCAGGCGGGAGCTCTCTCTTTGGGCTACTGTGGTACCGCTCCGCCTCTTTGACCTGAACCAGCTGCTCATCCAAAGCCTCCTTCTGAAGAAGCAGCTTCTGGGTCTGACCGGTCTGCACCCCAAGTTCCTTCTCCAGGGCCAGAATCACACGGTCCTTCCCTCTGATCTCATCCATCTGCAAAAGAGAAAGAGTAAGCCATCAATCTACAGGCTCGCGACCAGGGAAATCTCTCCCTCGTTGGCCTGAGGCCCAGGAAACGGTTAAGCAGGACCATGGACGTGGGTCAGCCGAACTCAGAAAACTCGGGACACAGAGAGACCACAGCCCACGGCCCAGGCCCTCCTCCCCTGAGCACAGAGGAGCAGAGAAGTTATGGGTTCATGGACCTTTATGGCCAGCTAGATGCTTTCCAGGGGCTCATGTCAATGCTCATGTCTCTCTTACCTTAAAGAAAGAAAATAAAATCCTGACCTCAGGCCCCTCCAGCCCCCTCACCCCCCACAGCTGAACTTCTTCACAGAGTTGGTGGGTCTTATCTCCCACTCACTCCTCAACCCTCTCCTGTCTGGTCACAGCCCCCACCCCTCCATCAAAATTGCTCCTGCTAAGGTTCTCTATGCTCCCCCAGCCCCCGAACCCACAGGACAACTTTCTGTCCTCCATGCTCCTTCCCAGCATCTGGCCCATGAGCCTCTCCCACCGCTCCAGCCCTCTGCCATGAGAGCTCGGTTTCTACCTTTACAGACTCACCTTGCTCTGGCCGCCATCAAAGTCTGGAGTTTCCAAGGCCTGGCCCTCTCCCCAGTCTGTACCCTTTCCCCAGGTAGCCCTGTCCTCACCCATGACAGTAACTCCCCCACCTGCTGCTGACACCCCAGCGTATTCCCCGGGCCCTGACTTCTCATGGAGTGCCAGAATCATAGAACCAACCGGTTACGTCTCTGCTGGGGTCTCTAAAGGGCCTCAGCCTCTCCACATGCGGACCTCCAAGTGAGCCCCAGTTCGCCCAGCCCGCTCTTGTCCCGCATTGCCCAGAGGACACCAAGCGGAAGGAAGCTTACAGAGGGGAAAGCTTTGGCCCCGGGCCATACACTTGCACTGATTCCAAACACAAAGCCAACAGCTGGGAAACTGCCCCAGTAAGGGTGCTGTACTGGGTGTCACATGCCCCACCCCCCGCACCCCTCCCCACCAAATCCACGTCCTTTCTAGAACCTGAGAACATGATGTCATTTGGAAAAGGGTTGTTGCAGATATAATCAGTTAGAAGAAGGTCACCCTGCAGCAGGGTGGGCCCTTAGGCTGTGTCCTTAGAAGAGAAGAGGCACACAACACACAGGGAGATGGCTGAGTGGGGATGGAGGGCAGAGGCCGCAGGGATGGGCCCACGGGCCCGGGAATGGCACGGACTGCCTGCAGCCACAGCGGCCGGAAGCAGCAAGCCCGGCTCCTCCCCGCACCTTCAGAGAGCACAGCTCGGTGACACCAGATCTCAGACCTCCCGCCTCCAGAACTATAAGCCAATAAATCCTGTTGTTTCAGCCACCCAGTCTGTGGTCCTTCATTACAGCAGCCCTGGGAAACTGAGGCAGGCTTTAACAGGGAGAATTTCCCAAGCACTGGGGTTTCATTCATTGACAAAAACCACAGGAGTTTCAAATACAAGGATGACTCCATCATCATGGGATTTAGGAATAAATGTATTTGACTTAAGGCACACAACAAGTTCTGAAAAGTTTCGATGAAATCCGCTACGGATAAGGTCTGTTGGGTATGCTATCTGCGGTGCTATTTAATACATATCTGGGAGGGGCCCCCAAGCTCGGGCCGGTGTGGAAGCAACGTAACACTCTACTGCCTTGATCACCCAACCTACAAGTTATAGCCAGTTGAGATCAACAAATGGGCACAGTGGAAAAAGCACAGTGTCTGGGGCACGAAGTTATGGACCGGACACTAAGCTCCCACCGGCAAGCTGCGTGACCTTGGCCAAGCCACATAACCTCTCCACACCTCAGCTTCTGCACATAGAAAAGGGGACGCGGAACATCACCCAAAAGGGGGCAGAGACAAGCAGGCTGGTGGGGACCTGGGCCACAGGACCTTGACCCCACCGTTCCCGGCCCCATCGCTTGGGTCACGTCCCCTGATTTCCTCCTGTGCCTCAGTGTTCTCATCTGTGAAATGGGGATAAGAACAGCACAGAACTACTAGGGATGTTTTGAGAATTTAAACACGCTGACACATAGAGAGCGCCTGGCACGGAGCAGACATTCAGTAGACGCTTGCTCTAATGAGAGTTGTCCAATGGCACACAGTAGGTCTCCACAAACAGTAGCACCTGTCCTTCCCAGACTTTGTCCCCCTTAGGTATTTGGATATTGAGGAAATGCATGAATACTGTAGATGTTTGAATTGTGGTCCCTAAAAAGACAAGGAGATCATCCTGGATTAACTGGGTAGGTCCGAAATCCCCTGAAGAGCGTCCTTGTAAGAAGAGGAGAGGCCAGGGATGGAGAAGAGAAGCCACAGGGAGGAGGCCAAGTGAAGATGGAGAGAGGGGTGCAGCGCCAGGAGCTCAGGAGCTGGGAGAGGCGGGAGGGAGTCTGCCCTGGAGCCCCCAGAGGGGCACAGTCCTACCCACACCCTGATTTCTGACTTCTGGCCTCCGGACTGTGCAGGAATCCACTTCTGTAGTTTTAAGCCACGAAGTTTGTGGCCATGTGTTAAGAAAGCCACAGGAGAAGAATCCGAAGGCCCTTCTCACTCAGCACACTCGGTGCAGTGAATTAAAGCCGACTGTGACCTGCACCCTCTTCCTTGTGAATCATGCACCTCGAACCCAGAGGCAGACCGTCACCGCGGGCAAGGCTGGTTACGAGCTCCATCCTGGCAGCAGACGAAAGCAAGTGCAAACGCCCCCCACACACTGTGTGCCCTCCCGACGCCCAGGCAGGGTCACCTGTCGGACCCAGCCTTGGCCTCGGTAAAGCAGGCCCACGGAGTCCTCTCTAGAACCCCCCCTGTCCAGTGGTGGGGATTTAGATTGAAGTGCAGAGCCTGGCATATTATAAGCTGCGATCATTGTTGGCTGTCACCGTTAATCCGTATTAGCTCCTGGTGAACGTAAGACTATCTTATTTAAACAGCAGAGCATTAAACACTGATCAACTATAATTGAGATTCTAGAAGGGGCAATTAATACCCTCAAAATACTGGGGGGCTTTCAAGCAAAGTCCTACAGTTCCAGAAAACTCTCTGAGTCACCTTTCTTTGAGAGTAAAAAGTGTGCTCCCGTTTCTCCACTGCCCAGCCCCGCGTGACCATCTCCTGGATCCAGACTCGGGCCGCCAGGTGCGGCCCCTGAAGCCGCGGCAGAACGTGCCCATGGCTCCCCCTGGTGGCGACCCACCGGGAGCTCCCCGCCTGGGCCAAATGCCCTCTGACCGAGGAGAAGCACCTCCCGGCTGCAGGGAAGAATCCTTAAGGATGCTGAAGACATTGCTGCCCCCGCGGATGCCAGTCCAGAAGCAATAAGGAGTATGTTAAAGGAGTTCATTAATGCAAACCACTCACCTGCTTTCATTAATGCAACAAATACTAAGCCGGGTGCCCTCAATGGGTACTGGGAAACCTCTGAGCAAAACACCAGAGTCCCTGCCCTCAGAGCTTCTGTTCTAGAGGGGGAGGTAGCCAATACACATGATACGCAAGTCAACACTGCAGTGGATCAGAGAGCGATAATAAAGTGTGGGAGTCAGGAGGGAGGGGGTTGCAAGTTCACATGTAGGGTCCCCGCAGCATCCAGGCCACACGCTTGCTCTGCACAGGAATGGAGCTCCCACCATGCATGACACTAGCTCCTCCCACACAAAGCAGGAGCATTGCAAGCGACACACCTCTGGAATCCCGAATTCTGCACCTAGAAAAGTGCCCATTCCCCACTTACCCCAGGTAATGAGCAGAGGGTTTACACCCATCACCATGGGAAAGGTTCCTAGAAAAAACAGTCCCCACCGGCAGAGATGAGGTCCAGACACACATGGACAATGCAGAATGGCTTCTAGAACAGCTAGGCTGTTTGATTTCCTTAGCCGGAGTCCTGAGGTCCCTGAGAGTCGGAGACTTGCCAAGCTCACACAGCCAATGGCAGGCTCTCCATTTGTGGACTTTGTGTCTGGCTCCCAAGGCTAAGTTCTTAGCCACCCTACCCCCTGCCCCAGGATCCTGACAAGGCCACGAATCTCTGCTGTTGAGATTCCCCAACCTACGACACCCGAGTGGGAAGCCAGCTCCTGGTCTCAGCATACGCTTTAGGGAAGGGGTGGGGCTGAAGCCGGTCCAATTTCCATGGCAGCCCCTGATTGGCTCACACCACTCACAGGCCCCGCCCCCCGACAGTAACTGGCTCGGGGTCAGATTCATGACCCAGTCAGAGCCAACAGCCTGGAGACAACACAGAGAGGACCCTCCTGCTCTCCTTACTAGGAGCCGAAAAGGAGACTTCCTCTGGGCTGTGTGTGTGTGAGGACGAGGACGGGGGTCTCGCGCAGCGGTGGCATCTCACCAGTGCAACGTGAGAGTGCAGAGGCTGAGAACGACGCAGCAAGAGGCTGAGCAGAGCCTGCCCGACCGGGACCCTGGGGGGCATGAGTGCCTCCGGAGCTGTGCCCAAAGCTCATCCCACACCTTCGGTTACAAAGGCTGACAGATGACGGTTCAAGCTGGTTCGAGGTGGAATTTCTGTCACTTGCAACCAGAAGAGCCTGCCAGGGAGTTCGGGAAAGCACACCAATGGCTGCTCCTTCCTTCTCATACGCCAGTGCGAGCTCAGGACTACGTGTGTACTCACGAGACACGCTCTCTCGCAGGCTTCAGAAGACCCTCACAGTAGATGGCATGCGCCCGTCTTACAGCCCACTGAGGCCCAGAGCACAGCACGTGCCCAGACTCTCCTGAGCCTCAGAGCCACGATGCAAACGGAGGTCCACCTCTGCACAGCCACGCTGTCCCAACGGTCCCACATCCACCAGGACATCCGTCCCCGTGAAAACCTTCATCTGGCCAGCTCCCGACATGCCCACCAATGTGCGGGTAACTTTGTTAGCCTCACTTCGCCCCAAAGTTCAGGGAACAGAGAATGAAGCCGAGGCTGCAACCCCAGCAGCTGTTCTCACTCTCCTCCTTGGTGCCTGTCGTCAGGGACTAGTGTTCCCCCAAAGTTCACGTCCACCCTGAAAGTCAGAAAGTGATCTTATTTGGAAACGGGGTCTCTGCAGGTGTGATGATGTCGGTGAAGGAGAGGTCACGCCCGATTAGGGTGGGCCCTGGATCCACTCCTGTGTCCCTGCAAGAGGGGGCCGGAAACAGACACACAGGGGAGGAGGAGGCCACGTGGCGGCAGAGCCTGCAATGGCGCGCCCACAAGCCAATGAACACCAAGGATTCCCAGCCACCACCGGAAGCTGGAAGGGGCAAGAAAGGACTCTTTCCTGGAAGCTGCAGGGGGAGCACGGTCCTGCTGACCCCTTGATTTCAGACTTCCAGCCCCCATAAGCATGGGAGAGTACGTTCTGGTTTTAAGCTTGCAGTAATTTGTAGGGCAGCCCTGGAAGACTAACAGAGGGCTGGCCTGGGATCTATTAGGAACTGCTGTGCACTCAGCAAAAGGACATTCCCAGTCCCCTTTGCAACTAGGTGAGGCTGAATGAGTAAGTGCTGGCCAAAGAGCTTGAAGGGGAAGTGTATGAAACTTCAGGGAAGACCTCGCCCTTCTTCATCTGCCCTCCAGCTGCCAACCTGGGATGGCGATGTGATGGCTGGCACTCAGCAGGAATGTGGAGCCATGAGGACCAGAGCCACATCCCAAAGCCCACTCTGAGGGTAAAGCTGGGAGGTACCTGGGCCCCTCGTGAACCCTGTGGCAGCCCATTCCAGACTTTGCATATAAGAGAGAAATAAACTTCCGACTTTTAAGCCCCAGTGGACTGGGGGAGTTGTCCATTATGTGCAGCAAGGCCAAAGCCTAACTGGTCCAGGAAATGAGTCCAGAAACTCCTGTCACTGCCCCATGTGGACCATAACTGCCTTTTCTTCTTGGCTTCTCTTATGAGGAATGTTAAATGTGTAAGCAGGAGTCCAAAGGCCTTCCTGCATTTCTAATCCAATCCAGCTGATGGAGAAATGAAACACAGGCCACCTTCCAAACATGTTGCCATGAGCAACAGGCCTGCCTGAGGAGTGACATTTTCCAAACTCTGGGATATGTCCCTTGATTCTTCAAGTGGCCATTTTAAGGGAAAACCACACACACACCAAGAATACCTCCATGGAGGAGACTCCTGTTTCGTGCCAAAATGGAAGCAGACACCAAATCCTTTGGTGCATTTTAAATTACGCTCAAGTGGTCGCTTAGGCAAATATGTGTTCCTCCCCCATTCTATTTACTTTAAATATAAATTTTTCCTGCAAGAGACGAACGTAGTCCCCGGGCCTCCTGTTACAGAAATGACGAGCTGGAGCTCACCTGACTCTCAGTGCCCGGGGGCAGGTACGAGATCACGCCCACTCTGTACTCGAGGCGCAGAGATGGTAAGCGACTTGATCGGGCTCACCCAGTGAGCAAGACTGGATTCGCGCCCAGAGCAGACCTTCTCCAAGGGCTTCCCTTCCCCTGATGTGGTAATGCCCCCCCCACACACACATGAAGAGAAAAGGAGCTGGAGGTTACTTCTGAGAACTCAGTATCCATATGTGCTTCAATTTTCTATAAATTGGAAATTTCAAACCAGTGTATCTCCTCTTGCCGTTCTCGGTGCTGGGTTGGTAAAATGTGAACTGATGCTCTGCCACCAACTGGGTGACCGATCTGAGCCGGACAGCTGGACAAGGACTCCAAAAGGACACCTGGTCATTTTGCCTCCAGTCCCTGAGTCTCTTACAGGGCCTCCCACAGAGGGCCCCTCCCCCAGCCTCTACTTACACACTCCTTATGTTGGGATACTCACTATCTCCCCAGGAAGCTGACAGCTGTACTCTTTGGAGCCTTTGGAATCTCAAAATCTTTCCAGTATTGAGGGTGGGAAATGAATGAACATGTCCTCCAATGACCAAAGCTTTTTAAAAAGCAAAAAAAAAAAAAAAAAAGATGTTCCTGCCCCCAGAAGACATTCTAAGTGTTTATCATCCAAATGTCCTGCCCCTTGACCTCAACACTCCACTCTCAGAAATAGACAGAACACCCTGGCAAAAACTAAGCAAAGAATCAAAGGCTTTGAATGCCATACTCGACGAGTTGGACCTCATAGATATATATAGAACACTACACCCCAGAACCAAAGAATACTCATTCTATTCTAATGCCCATGGAACATTCTCAAGAATAGACCATGTTCTGGGACACAAAACAGGTCTCAACCGATACCAAAAGATTGAAATTATCCCCTGCATATTCTCAGACCACAACGCTCTGAAATTGGAACTCAACCACAAGGAAAAATTTGGAAGAAACTCAAACACTTGGAGACTAAGAACCATCCTGCTCAGGAATGACTCGATAACCCAGGAAATCAAAAATCAAATAAAACAATTTATGGAGACCAATGAGAATGAAAATACAACAGTCCAAAACCTATGGGATACTGCAAAGGCAGTCCTAAGGGGGAAATACATAGCCATCCAAGCCTCACTCAAAAGAATAGAAAAATCTAAAATGCAGTTTTTATATTCTCACCTCAAGAAGCTGGAACAGCAACAGAGGGACAGGCCTAATCCACGCACGAGGAAGCAGTTGACCAAAATTAGAGCTGAAATCAATCAAGCAGAAACCAGAAGTACAGTAGAGCAGATCAACAGGACTAGAAGCTGGTTCTTTGAGAGAATCAATAAAATTGACAGACCACTGGCAAGACTTATCCAAAAGAAAAGAGAAAGGACCCAGATTATTAAAATTATGAATGAAAAAGGAGAGGTCACGACGAACACCATTGAAATTGGAAGGATTATTAGAAATTTTTATCAACAGCTATATGCCAATAAACTAAGCAATCTGGAAGAGATGGAATCCTTCCTGGAAACCTATAAACTACCAAGATTGAAACCGGAAGAAATTGATTCCTTAAACAGGCCAATTAATTATGAAGAAATTGAGTCAGTGATAAACAACCTTCCAAATAACAAAACTCCAGGCCCGGACGGTTTTCCTGGGGAATTCTACCAAACATTCAAAGAAGAAATAATACCTATTCTCCTAAAGCTATTTCAAAAAATAGAAACAGAAGGAAAGCTACCAAACTCATTCTATGAGGCCAATATTACCTTGATCCCCAAACCAGGCAAAGACCCCATCAAAAAGGAGAATTACAGACCGATTTCCCTAATGAATATGGACGCCAAAATCCTCAACAAGATACTTGCTAATAGAATCCAACAGTACATTAAAAGGATTATCCATCACGATCAAGTGGGATTCATACCTGGGATGCAAGCGTGGTTCAATATTCGCAAATCAATCAGCGTGATACATCATATCAACAAGAAAAGACTCAGGAACCATATGATCCTCTCAATCGATGCCGAAAAAGCATTTGACAAAATACAGCATCCTTTCCTGATTAAAACCCTTCAGAGTGTAGGAATAGAAGGTACATTTCTCAATCTCATAAAAGCCATCTATGAAAAGCCTACTGCAAATATTATTCTCAATGGGGAAAAGCTGGAAGCCTTTCCCTTAAGATCAGGAACTCGACAAGGATGCCCACTCTCGCCACTATTATTCAACATAGTACTAGAAGTCCTTGCAACAGCAATCAGACGACAAAAAGGGATCAAAGGTATTCAAATTGGCAAAGAAGAAGTCAAAATGTCTCTCTTTGCAGATGACATGATACTCTATATGGAAAACCCAAAAGAAGCCACTCCCAAACTATTAGAAGTTATAGAGCAATTCAGTAACGTGGCGGGATACAAAATCAATGCTCAGAAATCAGTTGCATTTCTATACACGAATAACGAGACCGAAGAAAGAGAAATTAGGGAATCCATCCCATTTACAATAGCACCAAAAACCATACGTTACCTTGGAATTAACTTAACCAGAGACGTAAAGGACCTATATTCTAGAAACTATAAATCACTCTTGAAAGACATTGAGGAAGACATAAAAAGATGGAAAGATATTCCATGCTCATGGATCGGAAGAATTAACATAGTTAAAATGTCCATGCTACCCAGAGCAATCTACACTTTCAATGCTATCCCGATCAAAATACCAAGGACATTTTTCAAAGAACTGGAACAAACAGTCCTTAAATTTGTATGGAAACAGAAAAGGCCCCGAATCTCCAAGGAACTGTTGAAAAGGAAAAACAAAGCTGGGGGCATCACAATGCCGGATTTCGAGCTGTACTACAAAGCTGTGATCACAAAGACAGCATGGTACTGGCACAAAAACAGACACATAGACCAATGGAACAGAATAGAGAGCCCAGAAATGGACCCTCGGCTCTTTGGGCAACTAATATTTGATAAAGCAGGAAAAAACATCCGGTGGGAAAAAGACAGTCTCTTCAATAAATGGTGCTGGGAAAATTGGACAGCTACATGCAAAAGAATGAAACTTGACCACTCTCTCACACCATACACAAAAATAAACTCCAAATGGATGAAAGACCTCGATGTGAGACAGGAATCCATCAAAATTCTAGAGGAGAACATAGGCAGCAACCTCTACGACATCGGCCAAAGCAACCTTTTTCATGACACATCCCCAAAGGCAAGAGAAACAAAAGATAAAATGAATTTATGGGACTTCATCAAGATTAAAAGTTTCTGCACATCCAAGGAAACAGTCAGAAAAACTAAGAGGCAGCCCACGGAATGGGAGAAGATATTTGCAAATGACACTACAGATAAAGGACTGGTATCCAAGATCTACAAAGAACTTCTCAAACTCAATACACGAGAAACAAATAAACAAATCAAAAAATGGGCAGAAGATATGAACAGACACTTTTCCAATGAAGACATACAAATGGCTAACAGACACATGAAAAAATGTTCAAAATCATTAGCCATCAAGGAAATTCAAATCAAAACCACACTGAGATACCACCTTACGCCAGTTAGAATGGCAAAAATAGACAAGGCAAGAAACAACAATTGTTGGAGAGGATGTGGAGAAAGGGGATCCCTCCTACATTGTTGGTGGGAATGCAAGTTGGTACAGCTACTCTGGAAAACAGTGTGGAGGTCCCTTAAAAAGTTAAAAATTGAGCTACCCTATGATCCAGCCATTGCACTACTGGGTATTTACCCCAAAGATACAGACGTAGTGAAGAGAAGGGCCATATGCACCCCAATGTTCATAGCAGCAATGTCCACAATAGCTAAATCGTGGAAGGAGCCGAGATGCCCTTCAACAGATGACTGGATTAAGAAGTTGTGGTCCATATATACAATGGAATATTACTCAGCTATCAGAAAGAACGAGTTCTCAACATTTGCTACAACATGGACAGCACTGGAGGAGATAATGCTAAGTGAAATAAGTCAAGCAGAGAAAGACAACTATCATATGATTTCTCTCATCTATGGAACATAAGAACTAGGATGATCGGTAGGGGAAGAAAGGGATAAAGAAAGGGGGGTAATCAGAAGGGGGAATGAAACATGAGAGACTATGGACTATGAGAAACAAACTGAGGACTTCAGAGGGGAGGGGGGTGGGGGAATGGGATAGACCGGTGATGGGTAGTAAGGAGGGCACGTATTGCATGGTGCACTGGGTGTTATACACAACTAATGAATCATCGAGCCTTACATCGGAAACTGGGGATGTACTGTATGGTGACTAACATAATATAAAAAAAATCATTTAAAAAAAAAAAAAATATTGTAATAGAAAAACGCTATTGCTTCTCAAGCTCTCAAATTTTAGTCACGTCGATTCATTGACGGAAGAGGAAGCTGGGTCCCTTTGAAGAACAACCTTGCTAACTTCTCATGGTACATGTTTTCCCAAATTCAGGCCTCCCCCATTCAAAGGATTGAAATTAAGACAAGTCAATAATAAAAATGTATCTAAACAACTCAAAACAAAACAAAACAAAAAAAAAACAAAACAAAAAAAAACAAATGTCCTGCCCCTTGCCTTCCTAGCCACCTGCACCACGAGAGTCGTCACGGGCATGGTGGGATCCGGGCCAGGCCAGGACCGGGCACACAGAGGAGCTTGGTATTGTCAATGAGTAGGTGACCAGGCCAGGGCACAGGGACTCCCTGCTTTTGAAGTCCCTTTCCCCGGACCGGCTTCCTGCTCCACAAAACGAGACAGTGGGTAAAGAACCACTTTCTGCAAACAAGTCTGTGCACAGAAACCCGACACGGAGAACAGGAAAAGTCCCTGTGTCCTACCAACAGCATCCGCCACTCAGCCATCCATCCTCCCCACCCCCACAGCCACATCCCGGCCCGAATCCTTTTGCGCTCCACAGGACGCTGCAGAGGGCAGTTTTCAAACCACGCGGAGGACATCTGGTGTCGTGCCCACCCACCCGAGAGTCCATCGGGAGAAAAGATGGGATGCAAGCAGAATGCCGTCCGTCATTCTTCTGCCACCCAAGCCCTGTGAGCGCACTATGAGGAGGTCTGCCAGAGGCGTCCCCCAGGGCGCACGAGCCCCTTCTGCAACGTGACCTTGACCACAAGTCATCGAAGGTGGTGTACCCTCTGTAGCTGCATGCACAGGAAGTGGAATCATGCACTCCAAATTCGGGGGCAGGAACCTGGAAACAGGCAGGGGGTGTCAACCATGCCTGTGATGCTTCTGGTTTCTGTTCATGAACTGTGTGATGGGAACATAAGGGTTCATTATCTCATCTATCCTCTTTGCCAGAAACATTTCCTTGTTTGTTTGTTTTTTTTTTTTAAGAGAGGAAGAAAGTGAGAAAAGCAGAGGGAGAGGGAGAGAGAATCTCAAGCAGGCTCCACACCCAGCATGGATCCCGACGTGGGCCTTGGTCTCAGGTACCTGAGATCATGACCTGAGCTGAAATCAAGAGTCAGACACTTAACTGACTGAGCCAGCCAGGCGCCCCAGAAACATTTCATAATTTTAAAACTTTGATTAAAGGGAAGAAAATAGTTTCTCAGCCTTGACAATGGCAGGTTCCACTGTATTTTCATTTACTATTTTACTGAGAATCCAAGTATCAAACATCCCCACAGCTGTTTTAAATTTACAGGGAAAATGATCACGCTGTACTCCTTTTTACCTCCAGGGTTTTCCCCTCTGCATGGAATGGTCTCCTGTCACCTGACAAACTCCTATTCATCCTTCAAAACCCTGTTCACTTCCTCTGGGAAATGACTCCTGGGTTCACTTGCTCTTCTTTGCTGCCTTTTGAGCTGACATGGTCCTATCACCGAACTGATCTCCTCACACTGTAATAACCTGTTCGCGCTCCGTGGCCTGGCTGACTGTCAGCTCTCTGCTCTCTAGGCCCACATCTTATTTTTCTCTGCAGCTCTAGTGCATAGGCTAGTGCTGGAACTCAGGCAAATAAATATTCAGTGGAAGGAATAAGAACTCCATTTGCTCTAGGGCCATCCTGACAGAGCATATCATCTCGAGGAGTGCTATTTACACCCTCAATATTCCCCTCCTCCTTACTGCCAAATAGCCGTCCACTATATGAATATAGCACCCTTTACCCATTCCCCAGTTGAAGGACATGTAGGTTGCTTCCATGTTTTTACCATTACGAATAACGCTGCTGTGACCACGTTCATGTCTTTATGTAAACGTGTGCTTTCATTTCCCTTGGGTCTACCCCTGGGGGATGGAAGTGCTGGGCAGCATAAATTGTTGTTTTAAGAAACTGCCAAATCATTTTCCGAAGCGGTCCTAGCATTTGACGATCCCAACAGCAGCATCTGAGCGTTCCCACTGCTCCACACCCTCCCTAGTCTCTGTTATTGTCTGTTTTTTAAATTACAGCCATTCTAGTGGGTGCGAAGTAGTATCTGGTTATGATTTGTGTTTCCCTGATGATCCGTGAGGTTGGGCACCTTTTCATTTAAGTACGTCTTCTCTTTTCAAAGTACCCTTTCAAAACTTTGCCCATTTTAATTAATTTTCTTATGGCTTCAAAGTTGTTTTTATAATCCGAATAAAAGTTGTCCATGATACACGTATGGAAAATAGTTCCTCCCGATCTGTGCTGTGTCTTGTCTCTCGTCTATTGATGCCTCTGGGTGAACAAAATGTATTTCTTAAATGTTCGGTGTACAACCTTCTCTGAATAGTGCATTTGCACGAATAGTGTATTTGTGTCTTGTCTGAGAAATATTTACCTAACCTGAGATCATGAAAATATTGCTCTGTGATACCCTAACTGCTTCACTCACTGGTTTACTTTCTAACATCTAGAGCTATGGTCCAGCTTGAATTAATCTTTACAGATGGCACGATGTAAGGATCGCTATTCCTGTTTCAGGTTGTTTTCCTTAAAGATATCCAACAACTTCAACACTGTTTATTGAAAGACCACCCTTTCCTTATTGGACTGAGGTGTTGCTTCCTAATGCAGGGCAGAGGTCTGTTTTGGATTCCTCTGTTCCCGTGATTTATCTACATATCATTCAGCCTGTATATAACCAAGCTTATCTGAGGTTTCTAGTTTTTATTTGTCTTCAAGATTATGACTCCAGGTCCTTTAAATTTTTATATCAAATTTAGAATCCACTTGCCAATGCTACACACACACACACAAAAGTCTGCTGGGGTTATGATAGGGATTTTCCTGAATCTATAGATCAATTATGGAAGAACCAATATTGATACCATGAAAATGGCTTCTACCTACCCTTATTTAGGCCTCCTTTATTTTTTCTCAATAGTGTTTTGTAGTTTTCAGGGCGGAAGTCTTACACAACTTTCATTAGACTTTATTTCTAGGTCCTGGCACTCTATTATAAATGGTCTTTCTTAAAGTTCTGTTTTCTCATTATTCATTGTTAGTAGATACAAACACTATTTTTTGCATATTTAGTTTCTGTTTAGAGACTTTGATAAATTCACTTACTAATTCCAACAGTTTGTAGAGTCTCTTGGGTTTTCTACATCACAATCATGGCATCTGCAAATAAATCCCTTCTTTTTTTTTTATCTTTAGAATTTTTATTTCTTTTTATTGGCTTTTGTATTTGAGGTCCTAGTTGGTACAATGTTGAACAGAAGTGGTGACAGCGGACATCTTGTTCTGTCCTTGAATTCAGTGGGAAATTTTCAATATTTTATCACTATACACATTGGTAGTAAATTTTTTAATAGAACCCTTTACCAGATTCAGGAAATTCTATTCTATTCATAGTTTGCTGAGAGTTTATATTGAGAGGTTGAATTTTATGAAATGCCTTTTCTGTATCTATTAAGATGATCATATGAGTTTTTTTCCTTTATTCTATTACTAGTTGAATTATACTCATTGATTTTTGAATATTAAACCAATCTTTGTATTCCCAGAATAAATCCAACTTGGTTATAGCTTATTAGCCCTCCTACATATTGCTGGATTTTATTTGTTAATATTTTATTTAGTATTCTTGTGTCTATGTTTATAAAGGATAATTTACATCTTTTTCTTTTCTTGTAGTATCATTGGTTTTGGGATCAGAGTCATGCTGGCTTCATAAAATGAATTAGAATGTGTTCCCAATTTCTCTTTCCTAGAAGAGTCTGTGTAAAAGTTGTTTTATTTCTTCCTTAAAAACTTAGAAGAATTTACCTGTGAAGCCTCTGGGCTTGGGCTTTTCATTGTGGGAAAACTATTAATTACAGATTTAATTTCTTGACCAGCCATAGGACTACTCACATTTTCTATTTCTTATAGTGTCACTTTGGTTACGTTGTACTTGCTCAAGGAATCTGCCCATTTCATCCAAGTTTCTACTTGGATATGCAGTTCATAAAGTACTTGTACTGTCTCTTTAATTTCTGTAGGGGCTGTGGTAGTGCCCCTTTTACAGTCTGTATACTGGGGACTCGTCTCTTTGTCCCTTCATCAGTATTCCTCAGGGCTTATCAGTTGACCTACTTTAATTAACTTTTGATGTGTTGATTTTCTTTACCAGTTTATTTCAGTGATTCCTGCTCTTTAAGGACCTTCATTCTACTTTCTCAGAGATTAATTTGCTGTTCTTTTCCTTTCTTCTCGAGATGGAAGCTTAGATGTTTGATTTTCACTGTTTCTTCCTTTTTTCCTAAAATCTGTTTTACTCTAAAGAGTGCAATTTTTGAAAGAGAGTGTGTATGTCCCCTTCAAAAGAATTGTATCTGCAGCTGCTAAAATGTTGTATTCTGTCAGTGTAGCTCCAGTCGGTTCACTGTACTGTTTAAATCTTGCGTATCTTCGTTCTTCTATTATCTATATGTTCTATCACTTGCTGAGACAGAGTGCTATTCTCCAGCTATAACTGTGGATTTGTTTCTCCTTTTACTTTTGGTGTTTTTCTTTTGCATGTTTTGAAGTTTTGTTATTAAGTGCTAGTAAGAATTGACCCCTTTATTATTAAGAATTTCCCTACTTTTCTTTAGTTTTACTCCTTGCCTTAAGATCTTTGATGTGAATACAGACAGACCAGCTTTCTTTTCTTAGTGTTTGGATATATTTCCATCCTTATAATTATCAGTCTAACCGTGTCCTCACAATCAAGATGTGCCTCTTGTAAATATCACTGTTCTTGCCTCTAGTCTGAGAAGCTTAGCTTACTTGCCTTTTTAACTTTCTGCAGTGCACAGGTTCAAAGTCCAACAGTCCTCCTGAGGGGCAGACTGGTGGGGTGCCTGTTGCAGCCCCTGCATCTGGTCAGCCTTTTTTCCTAAGTATGGTATGGCTCTGGAAGATTGCACTCTGCCATTCTGCCCAGCCACACTGGCCTCCTGCATCACCCCAGAACTCAGTGAATATTTCAGGGTGCAAATTGGCCCCATATGTGGGATCCTCTACTTTCCTATCTTTCATGCTGACCCTGAGAGATGGCAAAAAAAAAAACAAAACAAAACACAAAACCCTGCTCATCTCTCTCAGCCCGGGTGGAGTCACTGTACTGGGGGAAGCCCAATCCCCAGCACACAGCCAGGATGAGCAAATGCCCCCAGGGAAGAAAGTAGCTGGTAACTGTCAGCTCACCTGGTCAGACGCTCTCTCCTCCCTTTGAAATTTTAGCTCTTCTAGACCTCAGAACTTCCACAGCACTCCAGTCTTTAAAAATATGATTGTTTGCAATTTATGGTTTTCCCCAGTTGTTGCAGCACAATGGCTGGACTGTCCCTATGTACTCATCCCACCCGGAGGTATAAATGTGCTTGGGTTTATTAATTAAATGAATAAATAAATGCCCAGCACTTCAATAAGCTTCCACAGTCCTTGCTTCCAATAACCCTGGCCCTTATCTATTAACCTCATTTTACAGCTGAGAAACTTGTGCTTCTGAGCTGTTCCATTAAGTACCAAGGATCCCATACCTAGCAAGAAGAGTTCTAACTCCCCAAAGCCTCTTTACCACCACTAGGACGGGCGGGGGCTTTGCTAGAAGCCCAGCGCCTAGAACCATGTCTGTTGCGCAGTGGGTCCTCAAAACTGCGTTTACTGCACACCTATGGGAAAGAAAGGCTGCATGCAAGTGGGGAGGAAAGAATGTATGAAGGAAAGGATCCACAGGGGCGGGAAGAAAAGGGTGCATGCACGCCAGCTGGGAAGGGGCGCAGGCAGCACGTACCAGCCTGCGGATGTCCCGCTCGCATTCGCGCTTGATGCGGTGCACCTCGTCCTGGTGCGCCTGGTAGGCAGCGCGCAGGTCCGCCGCCTTGGTCTTGTCCGCCTGCATGCAGTTGCTGAGCGCCTCCTCCGCCTGCTTGCGCGCAGCCTTGAGCTCCAGGATTTCCTGCTGCAGCCGCAGGCGTTCGCCATCAAAGGTCCTACGCGCCTCTTCGCGCGCCTCGGCCAGCAGCGCCGTCTTGACCTTGTCGGCCGCACCGTCCCGGAGCACGTTGAGCGTGGCCTGCAGCCGCTGCAGCTCGCCCTCCTTGATCTTGGCCGTTCGCGCCGCCTCCTGCTCATGCTGCCGGATAAGCACCTCGCGCAGTGCCTGCAGCTCCTTGGTCTTCTCCTCGTGCAGCTTGGCCCTGAGCTCCGAGATGTAGGCCGTGTGCCGCCGCTGCTCCTGCTCGCGCTCCAGCTTGGCCTCCTGCAGCCGCTCGCGCAGTTTGCCCACCTGCGCCCGAGCCACAGGAGAGGTGGTCAGGGTCAGAGCTGGGGGAGCCGGCCAGACCCAGCCACCACCTACCCATGCCACTTTGTGTCGGAGGGCCCCCGAGACCCTCCCCGGGTCCCCGCACCCCAGTTCCCCTTCCTGCCACCCCCACGGTCCAGACCTTCATCGGCCCCAGCTATTTTCCTTCCTTCTATATTTCCTACTATTTTCTTGAGAATTTTTCTAGAGGTGGAAAAACATCTGAAGATGCTGGAGAGGACAGTCAAGCCTTTGCCATCTCTTCCCGTTGGAAGATTCACAAGAGAGGACAATTTATCCGTCACAAAACACAAGACACATAGGCAGAAATCATCTCTCACCAAAGAGGAAGATATTTTACTCCTTTCCAGTGCCTATGCACCAGATTTGGACTTGTGGAGAATGGAGAAGATGGAGGCAGAGAGGGGCAGGCAGGGAGCAAAAAACACTCTCACTGAGCTGCCACCCCCCCCCCCAGGCTGGGAGCTCCCACAGTTCCCCCACTTGAACTCCTAGGAGCCTCAGGACGGAGGTAACTGTTTGGCTGGAGGGCAGCAGCAGCTCAGAGATGCTTCCGCGACCGGCCTGGGGGGAGGAGCCACCAGGGGACAGTATGGCCTCCTAGAAAGGACAGTGCCAGAAGCATTCCGTCCCTTGCCGGGGCAATCATGCTAAGTATTTAAAGTTCTGACTCCTTGGCATTCAATCCATTAGGAAAAGATTCCCAGTTCCAGCCCTAGGAGAGGTAGACCCAGGACTGACAGGTCCCCCGTTTTATTTCTGTGGTTGAGAATATTCGATACAAGATGCTGATCTTGTGTCTTTGCCTGGGCTGCTTTTGCTTCTTTCTCTGCTGTTGTAAGTAAGGGTTGATCGATGCCTAGGGACATGGTAAAACTCCTCACCTGAAATTAACTTCAACATGTCGGTGTGTGGTCTGGGGAAACTGATGCCACCTCCCACGGAAGCAGCTTGTCCTCTGCGAGATACAATTGGTTTCTGTTCTTTGGAGGCCGGTGTGATTTAGAAAGCTAATGGATTGGAAAGGGTTCCTGCTGAGTGTGTGTTTTGTGTGATCCTTGAAAAGGTCAAATAAAGCATTTTGGAGTGTTTTAAGAAAATACTCCCTTGGCACATTTTACAAGTAATGTTTAAAATTTTGCTGATTAGATGAATACACTCAGGCGGGGTTGGCAGCCTGGCATTTGCGGAGCCCGGCTCTGGGGCCAGGTGCCTGGGGGTGAGGCTGGCTCTGTTCCCTGGTTATTGCTGACAGGGATCCGAGTCAGAAGGAGGGGGCTGGTCACATCCCCAGCCTACACTGACGTGGGATACTGAGCTTCAAGACGGTTAATATCACATGTCAACTTGGCAGGGCCATGGGATCAGGTCATTTGGCCAAACACCAATGCGGATGTTGCTGTGAAGGTATTTTTTAAAGATGTGATTCACATTTAAGTCAGCAGACCTTGAGTAAAGGGGCTGAACCTTCATAATGTGGGTTGGCCTCGCCCAATCAGTTGATGGCCTCAAAAGAAAAGGCTGAAGTCCCAGATGAGAAAGGAATTCACCCTCCAGACTGCTTCAGGCTCATGACTGCAACATCAACTCTTGCTGAAATCTCCAGTTGCCTGCTCTGCAAAGTTCAGACTTGTCAGCCTCCATAATCATGTGAGCCGACTTCTTAAAAAAATATGTCTCCCTTTCCCCACACACACACACACACACACACACACACACACACACACACATTTCCTACTGGTTCCATGCCTCTCTGAAGAACCCTGACTATACACTCTGAAACAGGACATCAGCAGCTGCCCGTGAGGACTCGGGTGGAGGAAAGCCAAAGGCGGATGAATGGATAAAGGGGAGTTGCTCACAGGTGGAGAAGGAGGAAGGAACGTGGAGGGGAGCAGAGATGTGTGCAGGGCAGCCTGGGAGAGGTCGGGCCTGCTGAGACAGCCAGGCCATGCTGGTGTGTAGGGCAGGGATGCCGACAGAAGACGGGGTCAAGGGAAGAAGCCCCGCTGGGTCCCACTGGCTCTGCCCTGAGGAGCCGACGGCTGAGCGCGGGGGCCACGACCCAAGTCTAGCAGAGGAAGGCTGGGTTGGCCCGCTCTGTACAGAGCACCTGCTCCTTACTCCGTTGAGCTAAGTAAGTCTAAAAAGCTGCCAGCACTTTACCTGCCAGATGCCTCCAAGCTCTTCCCCAAGTCCAGGGGCAGAGCAGCAGAGAGGGGCCCGCGCCAGCTGCTCCTTACACAGGGCTCCAGATGAGGCCAGAGCGAAATGACTGGGAGGGACCACACGGTGGTGGAGGTGGGGAGGGTGGCTGGTGCCACCTGCCGCTCCGGCTGCAACAGGGAAGTCAGCCTCCCCGTCCGCTGCCACCCCACTCCTCCTCCCATCTGTCAGCACTGGCTCCCCATTGCCAGGCCTGGCTCCTTCTCCCACTCCCTGCCACCACCCTGGTCCTCCCACCACACTGTGGCAGCCGCCTTCAACCAATCACGCCCCAGCTCTGCCCCTGCCCAGCCCAGACCTGGGCCTCGGCAAGTCAGGGACTCCTGGGTGTTGCTGGACCCTTGGGACTGTGTAAGCGCCACTCCCTTGCTCGCTAGCCAGCAAAAGCCTTAGGAGCCGACTCCAAACGGCCTCTGCGAAGCCTTCCCGGGCTCTCTTGCCCCTGCGCTGTGTCCTAACACTTCCCGTACAACATGGAGCGATGGTACGGGGGCTTGCTGAATGAACTTATCGACAGATACACTCAGCACTTTCCCTCGTCCTACGGTGCTCAACAGGGATCCTCTGGGACAACGACAACACTTTAACTGTGACATCAACAATAATTTTATGAGATCATATAAAAATATTGTGTAAATGCAACTGTAAAGTTGCTATTTATGTTTTCCTTACCAGCCCATAAGCACATTGCCGAATTCTGAGACCAGAAGTTCCCCCAGCAGCAACACGGGGAAAGCCCTCCCGAGGGGCCATGGGGGCAGCTAGGATGAGAAATCAGGCAGCCAGGACGTGCCCCGCAGGCAGGTGGCCTGGGGACCCAGGGGCACAGTCCCCACAGGCCTGGCTCCGAACCCAGTGCTATTACCTACACCTGTGCTAACCTGCTGTTATGGGCAGGGGTGTGTCCCCAAAATTCCCAGCGGAGGTCCTAAACTGCGGGACCTCAGAACGTGACATTAAGTCAAATGAGGTCATCTGCGTGGGTCCTGGTCCATTATGACTGGTGTCCTTAAAAGAAGAGATCAGGACACGGACACACATGGAGACAGCCATGAGAGGACATGGGGAGAAGATGGCCATCTGCATGCCCGGGAGGGAGGCCCCAGGAGAGACCAACCTGCCCATACCTTCAGCCACCACTTCCAATCTCCGGAATAAATTTCTTGCTGTGTAAGCCATGACGTCCCTGGTGTTTTGTGATGGTGGCCCGGCGACCTAGTTCACCTGGGCAAGTCACCTCTCCTCTCTGACCCTCAGTTTGCTCACCTATCAACTGGAGAAAGCCACCCCTGACCTCGCGGGTCACTGCCAGGGTCGGGAGGCCGTCTAAGGCACCTGGCGTGACCTGCATAGTAGACACATAACAAACGTCAGCCAAGTGCCGAGGGACTGTGTGTGACAGGCAGCAAGCATGTGTGACCGTCTCATTCTTCAAACGACTCAGGGAGGCAGGCACATCAGAGGACCCATGTAACAAGCGGGAAAATTGAGGCATGGGGCGGTCACATGGTCTGCCCCGAGACCTCAAGGGGAGTTAGGCGGTGGATGGGGGACGGAGCCCTGGCAGACTGACCTTGACTGTGTGACCAGCAGGTGAGTCCCACCTGAGCTGCACAAAGTGTGGACAGGGTGACTGCCCCAGCCCTGGAGGCCTGAGTGTCTGGGGATGGGTGGGGGCACATGTGTCCCCAAGCTCCAGCAGCCCGCCCTTCATCCCCCCAGGTCCTGGACTCTGCCTCTGCTCTCCACGGTGCTGTCCTGAGCCGGGAGCTGAGTCAGGCCCTAGGCCCCAGCCCCGCTCCCCACTTGGGAGCTGGACCCCATCAGGCCCCCCGCTGCCACCCAGTCCGGGCGCTCAACAAGACGGGACGCCTACGACAATTCCCCAGCAGTCCCTCCCAGGGCTCCTGGCGCTGCAGGCAGGGCTGGAGGGCCCACCACCTTAGGGCCTCGGTGTAACCTCCCCCACCCTACCCAGAACAGGTCAGACCCCAGCCACTCAGGCTGCTGGGCAGCAAGCTCCACCCCCCTTCCCTTCTCCCACGGACACCACAGAGCCCCAGCCTGCTTGGCCTTGAAGCCACCCAAGTGACACCACCGATGGGCTTTCTGTTGAATCCGTGACATCGGATCTCTAGGACTTTACTGGCTGGTTATTATTCTTCCAGGCCGCCCATCCCAGCTGCACTTGAACTGGGCGCCTACAGTCTGCCTGGCGCCCAAGCTGGCACTGCAGTGACCAGCCCCAAGCTCGTTCTCGCCCCACGAGAGCTCAACAACCCCGTCCCAGAGCCTGACTCTGCTGGAAGCTCTTTGGTACCCTCACCTCCTAACCCCCCCACAGGCCCATCGGGGGGCCCTATTATGACCCCATCTTGCAGGCGAGGGAGTTGTGGCACGGACAGTGACCTCGCTGATCCAAGGTCACAGTGAGAAGGGAGGGGGCCAGGACTGGAACCCACGTGGTACCACCACTGATGTTATACCCATTTTACCAAGGGGCAAGCTGAGGCTCAGAGGTCGAGTACCCACCCCCAAGCCCAGCCTGGGATGGCCCCCACCAGCGAACTCGCAGCGCCCCCTCCTCCATGGAGCCCCGGGGGCCTGCACCCCTCCCACCTTGCTCTTTTCCTGCTGGAACTCGATCTGAATGCTCGTCAACTTGGCCCGCAGCTCCTCGTTAGCCATTTGCACGGCGTCAGGCTCCATCTCGGGCCTCTCGCCCTTGTTCCGGCTCTTCTTAGACATGCTGCCTCTTGGGTTGAGACGCTGCGATCCCGCGGTTCACACCCACCAGCCAGCAGGCGCCACGCCGGGCTGCGCCGTGCTAACCAGTTGTACCGGGTTCAGCTCGTCCGCCACGTAAACCACCATCACTTGGGACCCTGGGGAGGAGGGAGGCCGGGTCAGCAGAGAGAGAGAGAGAGAGGCCGCGTCCTGGCCTGAGCACCCAGACACAACGGCAGCCAGCATTGGCTGCGGCCTCCCTGCCAGGGCCGGGCACCAGCTCATCCCACGGAGGCCCCGCCGCCGTTCACGACACTGACCCAGCGCGTCTCACCACGGCTGCCACACAACCTCTTGGAAGCAGAAGCTCGGTGAGGTGGAGGGTCCTGGGCCCACCCCGGAGAGTCTGATTTGCATTTCTCACGAGCGCCCAGGTGGTGCTCCCGGGCGACCACACCTTGCGCAGTCCTGCTGCACCTCTGTCCTTCTCAGAGGGGACCCTCCCCCCGCCCCCCTCCCCCCCGCAGCAACCTGCAGACCGCCAGCTGCAGCCGTCAGTGAGCACCGGTTACCACGGGGGCTCCTTTCAAAAGGCAGGTCACCGGGAGCCCAGAGCTCAGAGGACGAGGTACACAGTGCGACCGAGGAATCCCGGTGCTCCATCCGCACTCCCTCGTGACTCTGGAGGAGGAGCTGCGGATTGCACTGTGAAAAACGGCCTTTTAGACTTCATAAAGGTCGGTGGTCCCCCCTCCCCATCCCCCAGACTAGCACAGCACTGGTCACCCTGAGCCACGAGCTTTGAACCCAGCGGAGGCACCTGTGGTCCCTCCAGGCCTCTGTGCCTGCCTGGTCAGGCCTGAGCTTGACGGGGGCATCGTGATGCGCTAATGGCCCCACCAGCACTCGCGTTCCCCCTGGGGAGGCCTAGGCCTTCAGTCTGGTAGGGCTGCCTTCACAGCCCCCATGGTGGCAAAGCCCAGGCCCCTAAAATAAGGCCTGGAGTGACGGCTAGTACACTGCGTCCTGGCTGCGACACCTAGGCCACCTTTCACTAATCCGCACAGCTGCCCTATGACGTAGGTGATGGTGCCGTGTCACGGATGAGCAACCGAGGCACAGAGAGGCCGAGTGCTAGTAAGAGTCACACAGCCAAGATGAGGCAACAGTGTTTACCCGGTCAAGCTCCATGGCTGGACTGGACATGGGGAGTCCAAACCCAGACTCCCAGCCCCGAGCCCCAGGCTCACCTGACCACACGCTGCCCTGCCTCTGATAGCACGTCCAGGTCCCTGGGCCCCTTCTCTGCTTCTTGCTCTTTTCCACATGAGAAACCATGTTACCTATGCCAGGATGTGAGCTCCAAGCAAGGAGAGCCTGGGTCTGTTTTGTTCTCTGTGCTTGGACTCAGAGCTTAGCATGTGGGAGAACTCTAGAAGCTTCTGTTGAATGAGCAAACGAATGAATGAGTAAAGCACCCATCATGTGTCAAGTCCTGTGATGGCTGGGAGTGTATAGTCCTCGCAGCACCTGGAGAGGCAGGTACAGATATCAGGCCCATCTTAGGGAGGAGAAAAACTCCAGGCACAGAGAGGTTTAGTAAGCTACCTAAGGCCACAGAGTGATTCAGTGGTGGCCCTGGGATTAGATGGTCTTGGGAGAGAAAGCACAGTGAGAAGAGAACATTCCAGCATGGAGGAACGCCAGGCTTTGGGCGTGGAACAGAAGACATGAAATCAGCAAGGAAGGCCGTACACGAGCAGCCTGGAGATAGAAGGACAAGGAGGACCCAGCAGGCTCAGGGAAGAAGGGGTTCTGGGAGGTGGTCAAGATGATGATGAGGATGGGAAACTGGCCACCAGATTCTGGACTACGGGGTCAGTGGCCTCAGCAGGAGCTGCTTTGTGCGGTGGGAGGCAGGCAGGCAGGCAGGGAGCTGGGGTGGGGTCTCACGGATGCCGGCACTTCCAGCAAATGGCAGGCGTTCAACGTCTGTGAGCTGAGGTCCAGCGTGCCTGGGGGCACTGGGATGTCTGTGCAAACTAGGCGTTGGGGGAGGCGGAGGTGGAAGCCCGTGATACCCCTCTCGAACGGGAGGGAGCCGTGTTTCTCAACACGCCACGCGGGATTATTCAGGGGTAATCAGCATCCCCACTGATTGATTCCAGAAAGGTACACGGTGTCTTCAGATAAGCACGAACTCCATTTGCTCTGATGTGACTTATGAAATGTAATCCATAACTCATTCCTCGCTGCTCTGACCTGCCTGCCTCTACCAGCATGGCGGCACTCAGAAGGGGCCCCGCCCCGAAGAGAGAGCAGGGAGCACTCTCAGATCCAGCCCCCAGAATGGGGGAGACTTCTGTCCCGTTGGTTCCATCCTGTGGCCCAACGACACCACTTCTAGGAACGCACCGTGAGGACTCACCCGAGATACGGCCGCTCCGTACACAGGTGTTCTTCCCAGCAACCCAGTGCTCAGCCAAAGGGACGGTTAAGTTGTGACACCAAAGTTGTGACACAGAGCCGCACGGAGGAAGGTGAATGTCACAGTCAAAGAACAGATACAATTTGAGATCTCGGTTTTCAGAAAGACTTATTCGCTGTTTGCATTTGGTCACAAATATTTTTTGAGCACCTGCTGGGCGCCAGGCCCTGGGGACACAGCGGTGAGGACCAGACAGCCAGGCCTCCCAAACGTTAGCAGTGACAGCCCGAGTGACAAGTGATATTTACCTTCTTCTCTATACTCTTCCTGGTAAATCAGATTTTCTATTTCTATTTCTGCTTTACAGGAAAAAAAAAAAAGAAAAGATGATGCCATTTTCTCAAAGGAATGCAAGTTTCAGAAAACCATCTGGGTCTAGCTGGGAAAAGACAAGAACGAAGCTGAAGAAAAAGCACGTGGGCCCTGAGGGGAGATGACACGGGCCATGTGTCCCCCGGGACAGAGCTGACCATTCTGTTCTGTAGGGCGGCCTCGTCCCCCAGAAAAGGGCTGTCCTTCACAGTAAGTGTGTCCTCTCGGCTCGCGTCTTGCTGACTGGATGGTTCTGGGAAAGTCACGGAACTTCTCTATGTCTCAGTTTTCCCATCTGTTTAATGGGACCCAAGGCCCTGACCTCACAGGGAGGTGCGGGGATTGCTGGGATCCATACCCACGCCCAGCAAGGTGCTCAGCCCAGGGAAGACACTCAGCAAACAAAACGGAGCTGAATTTATTAGGAGGAGCAAGGCCGGCCTCCCAGTAACCTCCACGAAGATCACACAAAAGTTGCTAAGACTAGGCACCGTTGGAAGGGGCCAAATCAATGAGTGGCCCATCTGGTGTCACACTGTCCCAGCTCCTCAGCGGCCCTAGAACAGCCTGAAGGCCCATTCCTGCCCCGGCAGCCCCTCCCAGGGTCACTGAAGATGCCAGGGAGGAAGGGGAAGCAGGCGAGGTGCCTGGGCCTCAGGGAGGTCAAGCGCCCACCCGAGGCGGCACAGCACGCGGGATGCAGGCCGTGAAATGGGTCCACTCCTCAATGAGGCCCTGGGACAGCAAGCCCAGGGGGAGAGGAGACCCAGCCCGTGGGGAGCCAGCACACCAGGGGCGTCTGGGGGACCACGAGAACAGTGGCCGGCACAGTCGCAGGGCCAGGCCGAGACTCCAACTGTTCTCAGACCCCTTGGCCAGCTGGACCCCAAGGCCTCCTAGTTTCCCAGCCCGGCTTTCGAGGTCCCAAGAGCAGAAGGGCTGAAGGGCAGAGACAGATGGCAGGGGGACATCCCAGACACCCAGAAGGGAGCCATGCCTGGGGACACATGGCCCACAGAAGCCCCTGGAAAGGCACGTTCACCCCATCACGTCAGCAGAGACTCGGCACGCACTCTGCACCTGACAGATGAGGCAACGGAGATCGGCGTCTGCACCCACACAGCTGGGACTCTCCCGCTTCGAAGCCGCGGAAGGCTCGGGCTGCCTTCGAAGAAAGCCGGCCCACGACGGGTGCAGGCCCCGCAGGGTCTAACTCACACCACCATCCCAGCCCCGCCGCCTGCCACCCGCTGCACACTCCATGCCCCGCACGCTCCCCAGCACGCTCCCCTGCAGGCCCCAGTGTGGGCCATAGTTCTCCCGCCCCCTTTCGTGGCCACTCCCGTCTCACCCCCTCCAGGAAGCCTCCCCTAACGAGCCCATGGTCAGGCACCTCCTCTGAGCTCCCAGGGTGGCCGAGGGCTGCCCTGTGTGTTTGCTCGTCTGTCAGCCCCTCTGAGGGCGGGATCTTGACTTCCGTCTTCGTAAGTCCTCACCGCATGCTCAGCCCAAACGCCCAGCTCTGTGTTTCCAGGATGAATACATTCCAGCGAGCAAAGACCAACACTCACTCTCAACATTTGCCAGGCCAGGGCCTCAGTAAATGTGGAGATGGGAGGACACAGGAGGAGACAATACCCAAAGCTATGAGCTAAGTCAAACTCGGGGCTCTCGGCGGGCCCCATGCTGCTGGCTCCCTTGCCAGGAACACACCCATGGCTGGTCCGGCCCGAGGCTCAGGGTGCCACTTGGTGTCGCTACCATCGGCCCCGTAGCCGCTGACCTCCACGAGGGCCTCAGCCATGGGAGCAACAGCAGGTCATTCTCCAACCTGAGATAAGCTCAGCGCCCACTCCGTGCCAGGGCCTTTCCACTCCAAGCTCATGACAGCCTTACCGAGCAGATGGCACAGCCCGGTACCGACAGAGGAACCCCGCGGAGGCTCAGCAAACATCCGCCCAAAGCCAGTGCGCGCCACACGGTAGGTAAATCTCCAGTCCCTCACTCGGAGCCCATTATCTCGTGCTTTACATACAATGCTAGCAAGCTACCCATCTGTTCTGGCCCAGAGCAGAAGGGATACGGGAAACTGGGAGACAATGTTTCGCAAAAGGCAAACATAGATAGGAAGTGAAAAGAGAGCAGATTTTCCACCCCACCCGCACAAAAAAAATAAGGGTAAAATAATTCCTTTAATACTTAAAAGAAAAGGCCTGAGAGGCCTAGATATTAACTTTTTTAGGCAATGTCATTCTCTACTTACAACAAATTACTAAGGCACTTGCAGTCCAAACTCTTTCTATATTGGTGCAAAGTAGTCAGTGGAGGTTAAAAAAAAAAAAATACACTTCCATAAAACAGAAAAAATGAAGTCGCATGAGTTAGGTTTTCCTAATACCTACTGTGGTTCAGGGGTAAAGGGCTGTAGAAAGAACCCAGAGCGAGGAGCGGAGGCTCAGTCCCTCGACCCAGCCCTGCCACCGACCTGTGCGTGGCCAGGTCCCAGCTGTCCCAGCAAAGTGCCAGCAAAGTGCCAGCCCGGAGCAGGCGCCCAAAACTTCAGGACCCCTCCTTGGACGTTCCGTTGGATGTGAAAGCGTCATATGCTCCTTTCACGCCCACCCTCACGGTTCAGTTACAGAGTCCAGGTAGAAGGACACAAGAGATCCTTCAAGAGACACAGGTTTCCTGAGTCCTTGGTAAAAACATCCCCCATTCCATGAAGCCAAGTATAACCACATAAGGACTGGCATGAGCGTGGACAGAGATGGGGGCTCCGGACGGTGGGCTCAGCTCACTTGCTAGCTGGCCCCTCCCCCTGCCAGCTGGGCCTCCTTGGTGTTTTTTTTTGTTTTTTTTTTTAAAGATTCTATTTATTTATTTGACAGAGAGAGAGGCAGCCAGCGAGAGAGGGAAAACAAGCCGGGGGAGTGGGAGAGGAAGAAGCAGGCTCCCAGCAGAGCAGGGAGCCCAACGTGGGGCTCGATCCCAGGACCCTGGGATCACACCCTGAGCCGAAGGCAGACGCTTAATGACTGAGCCATCCAGGCACCCCCTCCCTTGGTGTTTAAACATGGCTGCAGGACAAAGATAGGACACTGAGCATCAAGGACCTTGGGTCCTGCTCTTGGGTAGACAGAGACGTGAGCAGAGGAGCTCAGCTGATTGAATGCATACAGCTCGAGTTTATTGCCCATGTCTGACCCACAGGCACCACACATGGTGTGGCACCACAATACTGAGCAGGCCACACCCTGCCCTGCCCCTATGATAATCACGGCCTCTCCTGCCCAAAGCCCCCTCCTTGCAGACCTCTGCCTGTCTGCTCCTTTCAACATCTCCACACATACGTCAGGAGGAACCCACCTCTATATCCTAAATACAGCCACAGAAGGGCAAATGATACTCCTCCATTGGCCACCACGCCTCCATCTCTAGTCAGACACCCCTTCCTTTTGCTGGCAGCCTCCCTGGCCACTGTCACTTGTCATCCTCACCCCAGTCACAGAACAAGCATGGTCGTGTCTGAAGCTCAGGGCCAGGTGGAGGGCTGCAGCTGACTCAGCAACAGCTGGACACTGTGAGGACACTGCCTTCATCGGGAATCTTTGGACGACCTCTGTCACCTGGCCCTAGCATGTCCATCTTGATATGTTCCAAAGGAGCAAAGTGCAGCCAAGTTCAGGGAAAGGAGGCCTTTCCAAACAACAGACCTCGCAGCCAACAATGCACGGAGCTTGGGTCTGAACTCACGATACCACCCCCCCCCCCAAAAAAAAACAGAGTAACCTCCAATCAGGGTAACACTGTGCGGTCACCTAACCTGCAGCCACTTTAGCGAAGCCCTGCCCAATGTGAAGGGGGCGGGGCATACACAGGACGAAGGAACCGAGGGGGCAAGAAAGGGAAGACGGGAGGAAAGGGTGGAGGGAAAGAGGGAAGGAGGGAGGGAGAACACAGAAGGAATGGAATCCAACTTCCAGTTTCTGGTCTGGCATATAAGGAGCTTGGAAGTCATCACTCCCATCCGCACAACAGGGAGAAAGCTGAAGAAACTGAAAATCAGTAACTTTTCTTATATTCATCTGAGAACTGAGATCACACGGCAAAATTTGGAAAGGCAGACAGATGGATGCTGAGAATAACAACCCTACCAGAGCAGAAACCTCCATGGGAATCAGTTTAGCTCCTTTTACCAAATACCTCCTGTCCAGCTTTCAACAACAACAACAGAATTACAAGGCACACAAATCGCAGTTTGAAGACACAGAGCCAGGCTAAGATATGGCAGTGATGCTGGAATGATCAGACCAGGGCTTTAAAATAACAATGATTAACACGCTAAGGGCTCTGCTGGAAAAAGGAGACAATATGCAAGTATAGATGGCTAAAGTCAGCCGACATGGAAGTTCCAAGAAAGGACTGAAAAGAAATGCTAAAGAAAAAAAAAACACTATAATAGAAACAAAGAACACCTCTGAGGAACACATTAGTAGACTGGACCTGGCTGGGGAAAGAATCAGTGAGTCTGAAGACAGGGCCATAAAACTGTTCCAAACCGAACACCAAGGAAAACTATGACTAAAACAGGACAGAGTATCCCAGAACTGTGGGATGATTACAAAAGGGGTAACAAATATAAAATGGGAATACCAGAAATAGGAGAAAGAGAGAAAGGAACAGAAGAAATATTTGCACCAGTAAGGTCTCAGAATTTCCAAAAATTAATGTCAGACACCAAACCAAAGATCCATGAATCTCACGGAACACCAAACAGGATAAATACCAAAAAACTGACACTTAGGCACATCATATTCAAACTGAGGAAAATCAAAGACAAATAAAAAAAATCTTGAAAGATGTCAGGGGGTGGGAAACACCTTTACCTGTAGAGGAGCAAAGGTAAGAATTATATCAGCCTTCTCCTCAGAAACCACGCGGGTGAGGAGAGAACGGAGGAAATCAAGTGTTGAGAGAAAATCCCAACAACCTAAAATTCTATACCTTGCTAAATGATCTTTCAAAGGTGAAGGAGAAGTAAAGACTTTCTCTGACAAATAAAATTTGACGAGATTTGTCACCAGATCTTCCTGGCAAAAAGAAAAAGTTACAAGAAGTTCTGAGAGAAGAACGATGATGTAGGTCAGAGATAGAGATCCAAAAACAGACAGACAGACAGACAGACAGAAAATTTAAAAAAAAAAATTTTTTAAAGAAATACAGATCCACACAGGAAAAGGAAGACAGCCAGACAAGAAATAAATGAAGGAAAAACAAAAATTTTTATTTTTCTTATTCTTAATTGATCTAACAGATAATGAGGTTCAAAATAATAACAGCAACAAAGTATCACTGACATGAATGACAGCAGGGCGACGAGGCACGGGAGGGGGGAAACGGGAAGGCGTTGTTGAAGGTGCTTACACGACGCATGAAGTCACGTGGTGCCGTATGAAAAGGGACTTGGAGTGACTGCACATGTCTGTTGCAAATTCTAAGGCTACCACTTTATTTCTTTTTTAAATTCGATTAGCCAACGTAGAGTACATCATTAGTTTCAGATGTAGGGTTCAATAATTTATCAGTCGCGTATAACGCCCAGGGCTACCGCTTTAGAAAGCTGAAAAAGAAATAGAGACACACGTTGGGGATGCTGCAGGTCTGGTTCCAGACCACAGTAAGGAAGTCTGCATCTTAATAAAGGCAGTCAAATGACTCCCTTTGGTTTCCTAGTCCATATAAAAGCTGTGTTCACGCAACATTTGCAACACCATTATATCTAAAATAATGCATATACCTTATTTAAAAAATACTTTATTGCTAAAACCATCATCAGAGCTTTCTGCAAGTCATAACCACAGATGATAGATCCCCCTAACAAATGTCGTGAGAACGAAAAAGTTTGAAATATTGTGAGAATTACTGAAGCGTGACACAGAGACATGAAGTAAGCAAATGCTGTTGGAAAATGGTGCCGACAGATTGGCTTGACCCAGGGTTGCCACAGACCTTCCATTTGGGGAAAAAAAAAATCAGTATCTACAAAGCACAATAAAACACAGCTCAATAGAACGAGGTGTGCTTGCACAATCGATATGCTGGGGAAGCAGAGAAAATGGGGCACGTGGACACTCAGTTAAACCCACAGAAGGCAGGAAAAGGGTGGGGAACAAAAGTAGACAAATAGAAAAGTAACAGATACGGTAGCTGTGACTCCGGCGATGTCAATAACCCCTGAACTACCCCTGTTCTAGCTGCACCCGTGAGAAGACAGGGACTGTCAGAGCGGGTGGAGAAACAAGACACGGCTATGTGTCGTCTACAAGGCAGCACTTGAACTTCAAGACCCACGAGGCTGCCACGGAGCCAGCCGACTTCTGCACGTTCACAGCTAAAGGAAACGAAGCTCAAATGAACTCCTAGCCACTGTGGATCCCTCGGTGCTGACGATCTCTCACTTACAACCAAGACAGCAAACCCCAGCCCTTTTGAATTGAAGAAAGATCTTTGTAATAGATTCGCTAAGATAAAAATTGCATTATGCAAATGACACTCCGGAAGTGCATTAGGAAGTAATGCGGCTGAAAGAACGCAAAAAATCAGAAGGATGAATCTAAATTAAATTCACAAGCAGAGACAAAGGCCTTGCCAATAACAACGGGGAAGTCAGTGGAGCACGAGTTCTCTGCCTGTGCTCCTGGATGTTCCGAGAGCAGGCCTCGGCCCCCTTCCCACCACGGCCAGCCTGTCCCCAAGTCACGGGAAGGTAACTCTGTGCACAACTTCCTTGAAAGGCTCAGAAGACTCATAAACACAAAGGGTTCACGTCCATATGAAAACACCTACCATGCATACTGCATATTATTTATCCTCTGAGAGGGACAGAAGGAGATCAAGAAGGAACCGGGGTCAATGTTAAATCCAATTCCTTAAAAACATAAAAGTCACCAAAGAACTTAATCCTTCCGGACATGTTATAATAAGACTCCCTTTACCCCCTGAGCTCTGTTCCTTCCCTGGGTCTCTTTTCCAGCCATAATATTCAGGCCCTGTGGTTGTGTGGAGGGGAGGGAGTCAGTGTTTTATGGAATTCTGGCAGAGGTGGAGGTCCTGGGACTGTAATTCCCATCGATGCTGCATTCTCCGGGGCCCAGAGAACCCACTGTGCAAACGGGTTCCCTGTGTGCTCGGCAAACCCCCCCACCTGCTTCCCTCCACTTCCCAGATTCCCCTGTGGGGGGGTGGGGGTCATGTGACCAGCCCTGGCCAGTGGTGTGTGAGCAGCAGTGACTTGTGTCACTATGGGGCTGAGGCACGGAAGTGCCCGACTGGCTCCTCTTCTCCCTTCTCCCTGGCTGCAGGGACCTTAGAAACCCTATGTTGAGATGATGGTGTGACCAGATGGGAGCCCTGGACCCCTGAGATCTACCCACTGGAGGGGAGTCCAGGGGACCTGCACCGAGCATGTGTGACCCAAACTGATCTTTCCTTTGTTACGCAGCACTGCCTTGCCAAACCTAGCTGATACCCTCTTCCTGGAATGCCCTTCCCCCTTTCCCACATATCCATCTTCCTCAAAATTCAGCGTGGGCATTACCTCCTTGGACGGCTGGCACTGATACCACTCCCCACCCTCAGGCCGGTGGCGGGGTGTCCTCTGCACGCCGTGGCACCCTGAGCTTCCCTTCCTCACAGCTCTAATCATGCTGTGTTGGCATGTGTCTGCCCCACCAGACGAGGCACTCTGGGTTGGCGAGGTCTCAGTGTCCCTCTGTCTTCGGAGAGCCTGGCTGGGTGCCTGTCCCCAGGTAAAGGCAGAGGGCACATGCCTGTGACATGGATGTCCACACGCGCACACAAGAAGCACCGCACTGCCCTCCTCCACACACGCAGACGCCAGCAGACACTGCACAGGGCTAGCGAGATGACCAGATCCAGATCGTGCCCCAACCTCTTCCACCAGCTCTTCAAGTCCAACAGGGCAGGGGTGAGGTACGTGTGAGTGCCCGTGACCCAAAACAGAAGAGGAGGGACAGCCCGGTGTGGATGCCCAGAGGCCAGGGAGGTGCTTCCACGAAGGAGGCGACAGACGAGCTGGGCCAGCAGGACCCAGGCAGGGACGGAAGCAAGCTGGACGGTCCCTCTGCTTGGAGTCTGGAGGGGGTCGGGCAGGGCCACTTAGTCTCCTCGGGAACCACTCCTCGCCCTTTCTCAAGCTATGGGATGTCACCAGAGCTGACCCAGCCCACTCCAGGGATGGGCGCTTTCCAGGCCCAGCCTGGCACTTCCTGAATAAAAATGTCTTCGTGTACTTGGCACTTTGCAGAGTGACATAATCTAGCCCCACACAGCATTGCATCAACCACCACAGCCGCCTGAGGGGCCACTTACGGCCCCATTGACAATGGAGAAAACATGCGGAGAGCCGCGGCCAGCTGCCCTTGAACCCAACCCTTGGAAAGCCCGGTCCGCTGGCTCCTCCCCCAACCCCTGCCCAGGAGCACTTCCAGCTCTCACAGAAGTCCTTACACATTTTCTAATTATCACCCAACACTGTGGCGGAGCCTGGGGTTATGGGAACTGAGAGACGGCGGGTGTGGGGAAAATCTCACGGTGAAAGAACAGCTCCTTCGGCACGTACAGAAGTGCTCGAACTCCCGGCAAGCATCTATAAACCCATGTTTAGGCTTGTTTAAACCCAAATGACCAGGAGAACATGTAAGCACTTTTGGAAATCCTATTTCAACATCCCAGTGGTAATACCTTCCCCTGGGAGCAGGAATGAGGGAAGCACCATAGGAACCCATTAGAAATGCTAAGTGTCGGGCTCATTTTCCCTACCTTGTATAGGAAACAACGGAGGCACAGAGAGGCCAAGCCACTGCCCGCACTCACACAGCCAGACACAGCCCTGCCATCACCCCTGCTCAGTGACCCGAGTTATCCTTTTCCTTCCTGCTTTTCTTACTTTGGATGGTGATTAGTACTGGTCAAGAGCCAAACCAAGGTAATGAATTTGGATTTCCAAGGAACAGCCGACTCAGGAAACGGCCAGCAAGTCAGGACCCCTCCCCTCCACTCTGCCCAGCTGGCCGGAACCCTCTGATGTACCCAGAAAGCTCTGGCAGAGGGCACGCAGGGAGGGGACAAGTGATGGGAGATGCAGCAGCTCATCTTCCACCAGGCGTTTAAACGGAGTTTTGTACTAAATTTCAACAACAAGCTCATGGAATTCAATCAACTACCCCATTTTACAGGTGAAGAAACTGAGGCTCAAGGAGGTGAAGTGAGGAGCCAAGATTCCACCCGGCCTGTCCGACTCCGTAGGCTGCCCCGTGCAGTCCTCCTCTGCTCCATGATTCAGACTCCCACTGGGTGGCCCCCACCGCTTCTTCCCCCCACCCCGTTTTCAGGCTAAGGAGCTGCCCCCTGCTTTGCTCGGGCACTTCCTACTTCCTGCCCCAGAGGACAGCAACGTGCAGCCCTGCCTCCTCCACGTGACTGGACACGTGCTTGCCAGGCCCTGTGTTCCTGGTGCCTCCAAGCTGTGGCTCACCCAGATTGGGGCTCACCCAGGTGGGCTGAACGGAAGAGGCTGGGAGAAGGCATGCTGTCCTTCCAGGGGCCAGATCAGATGCAGGCTGCGCTTCCTGCTTGCGTCCCACCTGACTCAGCTCCTGATGTCGCCGCACACCCTGGAGACAGGACATGCTGCAAGTCCGGGAGGAACCCAGGAATCAGGGAACTGTGAGTAGCTCAAAGATTGAGATGGTGGCACTTCTTGACCTGTCCGTCTTGGCCTGTCTCTCATCACCCTGACAAAGTGACCCCAAAGGGGGACCAAAGGTGACATCCTGAACTGCAGAGGCTAGAAAGCCAAAAACTACACTTCCCAGACTCCCTTGGAGCTAGCATTCTGTGTGCACCTGTAGATCCATCATTCATTCATTCATTCATTCACTCACTCATTCAGACAAGATTCGACCCCAGGATAAATGGGGACCCAGGCGGGGCAGCAAGGTGCCCATTTGTCGGTGTGAGCCTCGCAGGCAGGGCGTGTCCTGGTGTGCATGGTGTCTGGACATCACCCTGCTTACCGCTGTGGCTGGAGTCAGCCTGGACACAATGGCTTCTGACCCCCAGCTCCCTGGAGGGCAACTCTGGGGTGTCACCCTGGGGTATCACTCACCTGGGGGTGAGGGTCAAGCCTGGGGCCCAGCCGAAACCATGCGCCTCCACCTTCTAACCCCCCCGCTTCCCGGTATTATACCCTGTTTCAAGTAGCCCAACAAATGAACACAGATGGAAACTTGGGTGCCCCAGAAACCTGAGTTAAGATTAAAGAGGCAGGGATGCCCGGGTGGCTCGGTCAGTAAGTGTCTGCCTTCGGCTCAGGTCATGATCTTGGGGTCCTGGGATCGAGCCCCACGTTGGGCTCCCTGCTCAGTGGGGAGTCTGCTTCGGCTTCTCCCTCTGCCTCAGCCCCTCCTCCACACACACTCTCTCTCTTTTCTCAAATACATAATAAATAAAAATCTTTTAAAAAAATTAAAGAGGGACACACAAAACAACTTTAACTAACACAGCAGAAAACCGAATACTTAGTTCACGCTCACTACAAATAGACGCTCTCTACACCTACGCTCTGCTGACAGGACTTCACGTCCTAGAACCTCAGAACGGCAGCAGAGTAGCGTGTTCTCGACAGCCAGCTCCACATCAGACTGAGTGAGAATCAAGACCCTCCCGCCTCGGTAGCTGTGTGTCCTTGGGCAGGTTACTTGTCCTCTCTGAGCTTGTTTCCCCACCTGGAAAAATGCGGAAAATAATAATAGCTCCCTCATGAGGTTGAGCTGTTGTGAATACACCATGAGTTGCATTAACTCATTAATTAATAATTTAATTAATATTATTAATATTGATGAGTATAATGATTAAGTATTACGTGTTCATTGTGAAAAATCTGGAGACAACAGATAAAGACGAGATTAAACATGGCTTATTTCCCCATCCCTCTGGGAATATCAGGGACAACTGATTATTAACTATTAACCATTTCATTAATGTTAATAATTAATAATTAACACTGATTAACACACAGCTGCATGTTATATGCACACATGCACACACAAACAACAGCAATGCCCAGCTCTACTCACCCCTGCACTTGTCGGAAGCCTGGGCACACTGCCCCCGCAATGTTAACTTGTTTTGGGGGGTTCCACATGGGCTTTAAGACAAGATATCATTTGTTAAAAAGGTTCCACCCCAGCTAAAATGACATCTGAAAATCAATATCAGAAGAAGGATACTGAAACATGTTCCTCATATGTGTGATAGGTTAAAAACTCATATATTGACGTCTTAATCCCAGTACCTCACAGTGTGGCCCTATTTGGAGACGCAGGTTAAAGTGAGGTCCTTAGGGTGACCCTAATCCAAAATAACTGGTGTCCTTACAAAAAGGAAAAATCTGGAGACAGACAGGGACAAGGGACACCACCATGTGAAGATAAAGGCAGAGATTAGGGTGATGTGTCTACAAGCCAGAACCCAACAAAATACCGGACCACCAAATCCAGCAACACGGAAAAAGAACCATATACCACAACCGGGTGGGACTGATTCCAGGATGCAAAGGCGGTTTAACCCAGACCTAATGCACAGAACACACCATAATAACAGGATAAAGGACAAAACCTCGGGATCATCTCAATAGATGCAAAAAGGCACGTGATGAAATCTATCACCTTTGTCAGGATAAAAACGCTCCACAAACTAGGAACAGAAGGAAACTTCCTCAACCCAATAAAGGGCATCTACAGAACGCTCACACCCAACAGCTTCCGCAGTGGCGAAAAGCCTGAAAGCTTTCCTTCCCTCTAGGAACAGGAACTGGTTGAGGATGTCTATTCTCACCACTTCTATTCAACATCGTGCTACAGGTTTATCCAGAGAAATTAGGCAAGAAAAAAATAATAAAAGGCATTCAGATTAGAAAGGAAGAAGTGAAACTATTTCTATTTGCAAATGACAGGAATTTGTGTATAGAAAACCCTAAGGAATCTACAAACAAAAAAAAATGAAACTAGTGGAACTAATAGATGAATTCAGAAAGGTGGCAGGACGCGAGATTAGTATGTAAAAATTAACTGTGTTTCTATAGAGTGCAATCAACAATCAAAAACGAAATTGAGAAAATGCCCAGATACAGTCCAGACCCCACTGATCTGGGGTGGGACAAGACACTGGTATATTTCCAAAGCAGCCAAGGGGATTCGAACATGCAGCCTGGGTGCCGGGGTCAAGAACAACTGCTCTCAACAGTCAGCAGAGATAGAAGCTTCTCCGGTGTCTTCTCCCGCTTTACCCTCCCTGAAAGGCACAGGCAGTCCAGGCTGTGCTTCCTTCCGGATACAGCCCTTAATTCACTTAGGGAAGCCAGCCAAGCTGAGCTCATCCTCGACCATGACATATCTTAACTTTCCAAGACTTACTAAAGAAAGGTGTGCTCTAACTGTTGTTCCTCGTTTGTTTTTAAGCATCACCCTACACAGAAGGCCTAAAAGGACACAGAAGCTTTTTTTTTTTTTTTTTTAAAGATTTTATTTATTTATGTGACAGAGAGACAGCCAGCGAGAGAGGGAACACAGCAGGGGGAGTGGGAGAGGAAGAAGCAGGCTCATAGCAGAAGAGCCTGATGTGGGACTCGATCCCGGATCGCCAGGATCACGCCCTGAGCCGAAGACAGACGCTTTAACGACTGCGCTACCCAGGCGCCCCCAGGACACAGAAGCTTTTAACCCGAAAACACAACTTCAGATAAATTAGGTTGAGGTTGCAAAACCAGGAATCAGAAAACTCTGGTTCAATTCTTAGCTTTGGACTTCTCATATCTGTCCCAACACTCAATGAGATGGGAATTATTATGATCCCCAGTTCATAAGATAAGAAACTAGAATCTGAGGCTCAGAGAGGTTAAGTGACTTGACCAAGGTCACAGAGCGCACTCCACTAACCCAGGTGGCCCCTGTGCTTCAAGCCCAATGAGCATGAAGGAAATGAGCTTCAATGACTAGGCACCCTTCTCCCTGGAGCCAACTTTCATTAGCAAGTTCAGTCCACGAAGATAACACTGGGCACTGTTAATTGCATGAGAAATCTGAAAGGACCAACTCTTAAACCTTGGTCACGTAAGGGGCCCTTAAGTCATTTAAGGGGGCTTACAAAAAGTTGCTTATTTTAAAAAGCGCACCTAAGTAACTGGCCATCTGCAAAGAATATGTTGGGGCAGTGTCTGGTGAGTTAAGAGTCGAGGAAGGCTGCCTCTGAAGGACTGCCTGGTCTGCGGCCCAGGCCCTGCTGTCCCCATCATCCACGGGGGTCTCCTAGGGCACCCCATCACGTCACTCCTCCACCTAGATGGCTTCGGGTGGTCTCCCCACTTAGGGTCCAGCCCAAGCTCACCGGCCAGGCCAACAGCGCTCTACCCACCTGCATTGGCTTCCTCTGACGCTCCCCCACGCCACCCCCTACTCGGGCCTCTGAACACTCACTCCCCTAGCCCCAGCAGTGGGTTCTGCCCCTAAGCCTCCCTCTGCCAGAGGGCCCGGGCGCCTCTGGATACTCTCCTCCTCGGCTCACAAGCCTCCCCCAGAAGCTTCTATAATCTGCGTCAGGGCACCCACGGCTCCCGTGCTCCCCTCTGACCTGGCCACCCTGAGCTGGCATCACCTTCTGACTAGTTCCCATCCAATCACTCATTCATTTCACCCAATCATTCGTTCACTCAAGGATTTGTCACGCCTCCGCTCTGCCAGACGCTGTGCTCGGCACTGGGAACACCGCACAGCCACAAGTCCCTGCCGGCCCCGAGCTTACCTTCTCTGAACACGCGCTCCTTCGGGGCAAGGACCCGATCTGGTCAACGCCGTGCTCCTGGACCTGCCCCAGAGCCTGGTCGTGAGTAGCTGCCCAGACCGCACTGAGTGACCAAATGAAAATTAGGCACGCTTTCCATTGCCCGACAGCTTTCTGGAAAAGCTGTGGGTTGGGTGACATGTACACGGCTAAGTAAACACTAGAGTATCCCAAGTTGAATGCCAGCTAGCGGCAACGATTTGACGGCTATGATGCATCTATTTCAGACCACGAGTAGGACAACTGCCTTTCCTGGTGGCAGCCTCCGTGCGCACAACTGACTTGCAATCCCATATGCTGGCTCGCACCCAGCAGATTTTCCCTGCTGCCATTTTGCATTTGTTTCTTCCTAAGCAAATGAGGATTTTAAGCCTCAGCTTCTGCACTCCAGGAAATGCACGTGAACACCCCATTTCCCCACGGCCCTTTGCAATAAGCCGAGTACCACTCAGACTCCAAACACTTGCTATGGGCTCAGATTCCACGAAGGGCAAGTCTACCTTTTCAAGATGGCAGAGCCCGTTTCTTCCCTTCTTCTGCCCAGCTCCGTTCACCAGCATCTCCTGGGGGCCACCCGGGCGCTGGGAAACTGGAGCTGAGAGTATGAGCTCGCAGCCCATCCCTCCAGGAGCTCAGCAAATGCAGACATGTATTTCTCATTTATTTTCTGCTTGTTCATTGCTGCTCTCCCATGCCGACCCATGCGGCCCCATCACACACTCGGAATAAAAAGTCCAGGACGCTGGGACTTTATCTGTAGATTTCCCAGAGCATCCATCCTCAGGCCTGGCTTCTAGTAACACTTGGTCTTCTTTACTGAGTGAATTTCCATGCACAGACATGTGGGAGGAGACAGGGGAGTTCCCAGCCAGGGCCTGGGACCAGATGAGTGGACAGGAGGAGAAGGCAGGAAGACATCATGGGCTGCTTTCAGGTTTGCAGGGGGCAGGGGGAGTTCCAAGAGGCTACAGAGCTGGCCCAAGAATACACACCCAGGAAACAGAGGGCTGGTGGTTGGCACCCTCGTGGGACTTCATCCAAGGTCCTGGGGCTGGAGGGCTGGTCAGACCTGACGGCCCGAGGCTCATGTTTATGGAGCAAAGGGCTTTGCAAAGATACCGGGGTCCAAGTGCCTCCCTTCTTCCTGGCTGCCCAGGAATGTCAAGGCTTTAAAGCAGCAGGTGACATCTATCCACCACAGGCATGGGGTTCACGAGTCCCACACTTGCCACTGTGGGCCCAGGGCCAATCTGCAGAAACAAAGCCCCAGCCAAGCAGATGACTTTGTCAGGTCTATTCTTTACAAGTTATGTTCCTCAAGGGGAAAAAAAATGCTAATCAAAGAAAAACTGTGAGGGGTTCAGAAAAGAAGACAAAAGTAATTTACAACCCATCCCCACAACACACAAACACAACATCTTGGCCGCTGTTTCTTCCAGAAGGAAATGACCAGCAGTGAGCGGGTACTCTATCCCAGACCAGCTCTGTGTGGACCATCACACTTGTCCCTCGAGTCTTAAGGATGAATAATGACTCTCACACGTCACAGACAGGAAGACAGAGTTTCAGTGAAACCAGGTGTCGGGGCCCAAGGCCACCCTGGTATGAAGTATGGAGTCCAGGACCCGAAACCAGGCCCGACTCTAAGTCACAGTGTGTCCCACAGGTGCCCAAGAAGAAAGGGAGGTCCATTTCATCTGTCTTCCAAAGATTAGGGCAAAAAATTACCTAACTTAAATTCAATATTATATCTACTCACAAAATCCACATCATATCACTTTACCTGTGGGGTCTTTTGCTCTTTTTCCCCAAAAGAACAGGGCCACAGCCCACACTTCTCGCCTCACCACCAGCACAGAGCAGGCCCTCATCTGCCACCAGGCTGGAGACGATGAGGCCAAACCCTTCTTACCTGGGCTCAGAAGCTGCCCTCAGGACCTCAGCAACCGCGTCCAGCTGGCGGCCAGGATCTGCAGCGCAGCCCGGGCTGAGTCTCCCCGCCAGCGCCCGGCCCTCCCCACAGAAATCCGTCCCCCTCACTCCCTGCCCGGGCCTCCAGCTTGCCCTCCTCTGCACCTCTGCTCCTTCCCTCCCCCTGCCTGCCCACAGCACCGCCCCTCTTCCCAAGTCTCTACCCAGCCTAAACCCCAAATCCTCCAAGGCCAATGTCACGTTCATTCTTTCCACGAACACGCTCAAGGTCTGTGAGCACCTGCTCTATGCCCAGCTGTGGGAGGAAAGGGGAAGGAGACAGGTAGTACCCCTGCACCCCTGCTTCCCTCCAGCACAGAACATTCTACCGTGTCAGAGACACAGAGGAATGGGCAGCTCCTGGGCCAGGCCCCGGGCTCTGAGCTCTATGTGTTTTAGCTTGGGGACCTTCATAAGGCTTTGAAATAGATGCTGTCATTCTCCCCACTCCACCTCCATTTCAGAGAAGGAGACCTTGGACCCCCCAACATTAAGTGACCCACCCAAGATCATGGACTGGGAAGTGGCACCCACCGCTCACAGTTCTACCTGCCCGAACCCTGCCTATTGTGCTGTGAATTCCAAGGTCAGCGTCTACAGCTCCACATCTGTGTCCCCGGGGCCCTACACAGGGTCCTGACGCAGCAGGGACATGGCCCTGCTTGCTGAACAGAGTGGTTTCTGCCTCCAGGAATAGACACGTGCTTCTGCTCCCGGCGTTGACGTAGCGTTCCCGGCCCTCGGCGGCCTCCCGATCTTGATGAATAGCCCGCGGAGCTGGCAGCGCCTGCCTCAGCGTCTGTCTGGCTTCCTCCCTGAAACCCAACAGACTCCATCTGGGCCCCAGAAAATTGCCTTGATGCTGCTGGTAGGAAGCAAAATCTTTAAAAAGCACCTTTTGCAAGTATGGGCCTCTCAAATCCGCTGCCTAGACCAGGACGGAAAGAAGGGGACACGAGGACGCAGCTCCACCTGGACCTTCGCTTCCTTCTCCCCAGCAAGACACTCACAGAGTCTCCAGAAAAGAGATGCCCTTCTGGGGGGAGGACATCAGCCTTTAGGGAGCTCGGGGGGAAAGGGGGGTGTCCGTCCTTAACGTGGGATTCCTAAACAACACTCCTAACTCCTAGTGTTATCCTGAGAAGCAAGTGAGAGATGCTAGAAGTAGGAACAGGTCGCCCCGTGCTGGGCACAGGATACCCGCTCACCAAACACTGGCTCGGGTCAGAAGGATGACTTTACTTGGTGACCACCGCGGTCCACACCACTGTGCCTGATGCCCTGTAACCACTGAGGGAGGGAGGGAGGGGGAGGGGGAGGGAGGAAAGGGACGAGAATCACCCAGGAATACAACAGCCTAGCCAACAGACAGTCCCTAAATGGGAGCCAAAAAGCCAAGGGTATTTGAATTCGGGCCACAGCGCCCCATAGTGGCGGCACAGGTGAACTGCAGCCCCCGATCCAAAGGGAGGCCGGGGCGGGGGGCGGGTGGTGACCTCCGTCCACCGGCTACCCAACCAAGACAAGATCTAGCCCGCCAAGAGCTGGCGTGGGCCTGCACAACTCCGACAGTCTCTCAAAGAGAAAACGGGACATCTGAAGCTGATGACAGAGGACTGCGTGGATGACTCTTTGACCTCTAAATGTAAGCTCCGGTTCTCCGATCCTGAAACTTAGGAAAGTCCCCTCCTTCAGAACGTCCTCCCAGAAGCAGGCATCCCTTAGCAATTCCCGCAGACCCACGCCACCTGCCTGCCCCGCTGAGGGCAGGCTGCCTTCTGTCATGAGCCACCGTGCCCACCTCCCTTGACAGCCAAGAGGCCAAGCCGGCCAGTGCCTCCACGCCGGACCCCACCCTGATGTCCTGCCCCTGGCGCAGCACCTGCCGGCAGCTGCCAGCACCCGCCTCTCTGAGGCGTTGGGCCTAGACAAGGTCTCCTAACCTGTCATCCGGGTGTGGCCGCTGCGGCTTCCACACAAAATACAAACACCGTAGACTTTGTTTCAAAACCAGCGTTACTGCAGTGTGGTCTACCCTGAAGCTACAGGTGAAAGGATTTTGGCAAATTGTGACTAAGAACATTTGGGGGAACCCCAAAAATGTCCATCACGCCCCTTTGCAACTTCCCTTGGTTTGCTTCATATTTTTCTTTACAATTACTGACTTTTAAAAAATGTATATGCACTTTCAGCCTTATCCTAAGCTATAGCACCCCCAAAAAACCAGGTTTCAGGTGTGAGTTGTATTCTCTAATTCACACTGAGGTAAATACTATTAAAATAAAACGCATCTGTCCACGTGCCACTTAAAACCTTCTCCTGGACCAACAAAGCCACCCACCCCATGGAGAAATGACCACTCCCTGAGGCCCCTTCCAGCTCAGGAAGTCTGGATTCCACATCTGACCAGAGTCTAGCTTGATGCCTGCATACAGCAGGGGCTTACTCTCTGCTGAAGAACAGTGACGATTCAAGGCCCCGTTTCCCATCTCTCACTGCCTGAGACCCAGCGCCCCGGGCGGGAGGCAGCCAGCTTCTGTTGTGCAGGGCTGAGAGATAACACGCTTGGACACGGCTCTAAGGCCGGGGGGAGGCAGAGCGAACGGGACACCAGGCGGACGCAGAAGAGAAGCGGAGGGAGGAATTGACAGGGACTATATTCTGGGGAGCCGCATCTCAGCCCGCTAAGTTATTTTAATAACTTGGTCGCTTTCACATCAAACTTCTTGCAAGAAAAGCCTTCTGAGATGTCGCATCTGCTTTTCCAGAAGGGATTTACCACAAAGCGTGTAAAGAAAGACTGGTCGCCTTCCAAGTCCCAGTTTCAAGACAAGTTAAATAAATGAAGGGGAAGCCTTCTGTGCCCTTAGCAATTAGGCAAGGAATTTGTCAGATGGCTACGGTCCTCTAAAAAGATAGGAAATGAGTGGGGGTGCGTTTCAGCCTAGAAAGAGGCACAACTGAAGACACAGACACGAGGAAATTTAGGGAGACTTTCAAGAGCCCTACGATGCTGGGCCGCCTCTGCAGCCCACAGTCATCCTCCTTGCAATGTACCCCACCCAACACCCCACACCCAGCCATGACCTACTGACATGGCCCCCAACACACTGTCACACCTGTGCACATGCCGGCTCATCAGCCAGGACAGCCCTTCCTTCCTCTCCACCTGGAAAACTCCTATTCATCCCTCAAAAGCCAAGGGATGATGGCCAAGTTCCACCATCCCCTTCCACGAGAAGACACAGAGCACATGGGGGCGGGGGCGGGGGGGCATTAGATAAGGCTGGAACCAAGTTCTTAAGGGCTCTCCTTCCTAGTCCAGTGTGTGAAGGAGGTTATAGTTCGCGCCCAGGCAGCAGGATGTCAGGGAGGAGATGTGAACAGAGAAACGCGTCCAGACTCGTGTGGAGGGAAGATGTTTCCAGCGGTAGTGTGGGAGTCGGGCTGAGACTGGATTCGTGACATGAGGTCTGCTCTCCGGCATCAAGTCATATATGCTTGGCTACGCACATCCAGAGCTTCTGTCCCCAGAACCGCTGCTGCGCCCCAAGTCGTGAGTGCAGGCGGTGTGCAGAGCCAACAGACCTCCCCTCCCCTCCCCTCCCCCTGCAAGTCTCCCCCTCCCCTCCCCTTGCAGTGCAAAATCAGCACTCACCACCCCCACAGCCACTGCCGGCACAGCTCTGTCCACCAGCTCTGGTCATTCACCCCTCATGATAGCCCTAAAGAGTAGGTACTATTATTGTCCCACTTCAGGGATGAGAAAATGGTGTGGCAAGGCAAGGAATTCGCTCAAAAATGCCCAGCTAACAAGGGGAAGTGAACCCAGGCAGTGAGACTCTGGGGCCAGATATGGCCACAGTGAACTCCAACCTCACCCTTAAAAATTCAGCCCAAGGATCCCTGTCCAATTTACCCTAAAGAAACCAAGGAGGAGGTAGGAAACTATTCAGCTGCAGGGATATTCATGGATGTGTTGTTTACAACGGGAAGATACAAAACCAGCTACATATTTGCTACACAACAGCTAAGTGTATTCTAGAACATTCATACGATGAGACACTACCAAGTCATTAACATCGAAGCTCTATTTGTCACATTCTGGTTTGAAGTCTTCCTGCCCTAGGACCTCCTGGCATCTGGTGAAAATGCAGATTCCCCTGGACCTGACGAGTGGCAAGGCATGTAACCAGGGCCTGGCGGACAGAACGTAAATTTTTTGCACATCACAATTTCTGCACAGCAGTGTGTGAGAACGGCTGCCGGGGGTGCACATTTATTGCCATAGAAAGGAGTGAGCTCCACAAGAAGTTTTGTTCACTGTGGGGTCCTCAGTGCCTAGAACAGAGCCTGGCACATAGTAGGTGCTCAAGAAATATTCTGTGACTGAGTGAACCTTTCGATCAGCAAACTTCTGAAACGAGTCTGTTCAGCATGTCTATGTTTCTGAGCGGTCCGTGTGCTTTGGGGGAGCAGGGACCGTGAGCGTCTCTTCATCCTGTGCCCACATAAAGCCAGGCCTGGGATGTGGGCCCGCAAGTGAACAAGGGAGCGGTGCATGCTTATGCCCTTTTTAACATTTGTGAAATTAGAATGTGTCTTACAGCCTAACTCTGACAGCGTTGCTTTTCATCCCTTTCTTTAGCGGTACAAAAATAAGGATGCATCTCTCAATTGATGGCATCTCAGATTTAATAGAGGGCGGTAACTAACGGCGTCCATGATTCTGATTTAAAAAGTTAAAATCAGATGCCGACACAGCTAACAGATTGCTGTGCACTCCCTTTCTTACGATTTGCAAAAATTAATCCAATGCCATCTGTTCCAAGCTTTTGGCTTCAGCCCCCAGTAGCTCCGGCCATCCAGCTCTTAGCTCCTGAGATAGAAATTCAAGATCGGATGCAAATGGCAGGTGCACCTGTCTTCACCTGGATGCTCCCGACAGCATCGGCTGGAGGGTTTTTCGACAACATCGTCCTTGGTGGTACAGGACGTGCCAGAGGCCGGGGCTGGTTGGCTACTCCACTGGCCTTGGATGTCCAGCCAGGCACGTGGTCTGTCACCGACAGCTGTCGGTCCCACTGTGACTTCCTGGCACTCAGGGAACCCATACCTACCGGCTGACACTCCACAGCCCTGCATTTCCTGTAACTAGTCCCATGGCTAGTAAGAGAGTCGAGTGCCCTGCGCAAGTCATTCTCATCCTTGAAAGGGGGCTGGGGATGGGAATCCGGCCCTCTCCCCAGGGTTGTTCTGAGAACGAAGTGAGGTTCATTTGAAAATTCTCTAATAAGCAGCAAGTTCTATATAAGGTAGTTAGTGACATTTAGGAAGCGACAATGCATAGATACAGAAATCTTCAGACTCTGAGACAAAACTTCAGCACAAACTTTCTATCATAACACTTACCTTTTTGACTAAAACCCATCCCTGTCCTAATCTTTCTACAAGCCAGTGGCACAGGCCATCGCAGCAGTGAAGAGACAGGAACTCAAGCCAGCATCCTAGCCCGGCCACCTCCCCACACCCCACACCATGTTACCTTGGACACACCACCCAAGCTCTCTGAGCCTTGGCCTCCTTGTGTTTACACCGGATCTAACTGGGCGTGTCCTCACATTCGCTGTGCAGGAGACCCGGCCCACTGCAATGCAGCAGGCCAGAGCCTTGCATGGTGGGGAGGGGAGCTTTCCCAGGGAAGTCTTCATCAACAGTGCTAGGCTGGCTCAGCTCGGTTCCACGGATCATTTCATCCCCCTAGACAACAAAGCGAACCAAGCTTGTACAAGTCCAGAAGAGTTCTCTGGGCGGTATTCCCCAGGCTGCGGCCAGAGAGAATGGTGCAACGAGGTGGGGCCCCAGCTATAGGCTGGCTCCGTGGACCCTGGCCGGGCCACTCCTGCCCTCTCTGTCTCTGCCCCCGACTGGAAAGCAAGGACAGTAAGAACAGGCTGCCTCACAGGGATGCTGACAAGACTGTGGACAGATAGTGCCCCGCACACAGTGCATGCTCCAGGCGTCCCAGGGGCCCCCTGCGTGTTCCAGCTTCCCACCAGTGCTCAAGGGCAAGCACAAAGCACCTAAAGGCCAAGAACTTTCCAGCATAGGGACGGCAGAGGTGTGGTGGTGTCTACCTGCCCACCCGCCCCAGGGAGGGATCTCAGAGATGCTGCAGGTGAGCACGGGGCCATGAAGGTTCACGGTGGGGGAAGAAAGGCACCAGACACTGTGGCTTTGGAAGCCCCTGGTGAATTCATCTGGCTACCCTGGTGCCAGGCCCCGAGGGGGAGGTGGTGAGCAAATGTCTGTAGGTTAAATAAAGACTGGGGGTTTGAGGACATGGGTGGGCTATGACCAAATGGCAAGTAGGATTGAGAACATTCTAGAAAGCCTGGGCCAGAGGGGTGATCACCCCCACGGGGTCTTCTGGGCCTCCCGCCCCCAGACAGTAGCAGGCATCCTCGACAGGAAGTCCATCTTTTTAGCTTGAAATGAAATTGGTTTGAGAACTTCAAGCTAGAAGTGTGTGCCTCTCTCCATGGGGAGAAAAACAACTAGGCTGCTGAACAGCTCAATGAGACAGAAGAGAAAGTCCAAAACCAGATCCCAGGGCGGACAGGAATTTAACACACAGCACCGCAGAGAGACACCAGCGGGTCCACAGCTCCTGGGTGAAGGACTCGCTGTTTGGGAGCAAAGAGAACTGGATATCCACTTAGATCCTTACAGCGAGACAACTTACAGGGGGATTACAAACCGAAATAAACACAAAGAAACCACAAAACAAAGAAATCTCTGAAACACAAATAGTAAAGGAGGCAAAAAGTCTAAGCAGCCACAGGAGGCAAAATGTTGAAATTCTGCGGAGGGAAAGCGCCGTGGTGAGAGCATCAGACCACAGGCTGGGAGCAAATACTTGTCCCGTATCACAGACCACGGGCTAATATCCTTAACGGACTAAGAGGCTTTACAAATCAAAGTTGTGTTAAGCAGCACGCCAACAGAAAAATTAGTATGAATAATGAAGAAGTAATTCCCCAAAGAAGAGAGAGCACGGGGCCAGGGCTCACACAAGATGGTGGGCCGCATCGGTAACCCATGGAACGAGGACCAGACGGAGAATTCTCACTTACCCCATTAGCAGAGATGTTCCATATTCATTGCTGGCAAGGTTCTGGGAAACTGCTATTCTCATTCACTCTCGGTGGGTACAAATTGGCACCACTTTTTCTGGAGCGCTGTTTGACAATTTCTGTGAAAAATTCAAATATGGATCGCTTTTGCTCACTAGCTTCGCTTCTAGAATCTATCCTAAGGGAATGTGCAGGTAAAGGCATGGTCCAGAATAACGGGAATGGCACAAAACTGGTTAAAGCAAGCTTGGGGTGCCCAAACCGAGGAGGAGGAGGAGGCCGTGGGAAGATCTCGGCCACACCTGCTGCGTGGGAAAGGCCAGCCACAAGCAGTGAGATCCCCTTTCTCGGGGAAATACCCACGTGGATACAGACATCCGCTGACCTCACAGCCCTCACGAACAGGGTGAACCAAGAAAGCGATTTCCATGTGGGGGCAGGGGGAGGAGGCTTGGAATTCTTGGAAAGAGAAGGTGTCCTGCTCCTACCAAGGGCTGGGGAGACGGGAGAGGGAAGGTTTGGGCCAAGAAAACTGGGGAAGAAATGAAGACAGGGGGAGGTGTAAGTCACATATCTGTTCTGAAACACACTGATGGGATTTTCAGGGTCCCCCAAAGCAATGGATGGTGGCTAGATGCTAAAAAACAAACAAAAATCCAATCACTTTCTTCCCTACATACCAGCAATAAGCAATCCATGCATAAAACTCAAAGGTGATTCCATTTATAACCGAATCAAAAGAAGCTCGGAAAAATAGCACAGAATGTTTGGGAGAGAGAGGAAAAGGGCATTTCTTTATTAAGGACGCAGGAGAAAACTGAACTGAGGGGCGCCTGGGCGGCTCAGTCAGGTAAGCGCAGAACTGGTTAAATAAAGCACGTGTGCCCTAACCCAGGGTCCTGGGATCGAGTCCTGCATCGGGCTCCTTGCTCAGCGGGGAGCCTGCTTCTCCCTCTCCCTTTGCCCCTCCCCCTGCTTGTGCTCTCTCTCTCCCTCTCTCTCTGTCAAATAAATAAAATCCTACCAAAAAAACAAAAAACAAAAACAAAAAACCCTGAACTGAGCCCGAATTCCCAAATCAACACCTCTTCTCCCCCCTGGCCCTGGACCCTCCTCCTTCTCACCTTTCCCCAAACCTCCCCACTCTGTCCTATCTCCAGGAACACCTCACCATCAACTTGTCATACTCAGGTCACTCCCATTAAAACAAAACAGAGCCCCCCCCCATCTCTGTGCCCAATCCCCCCAACCTCTGCCTCTTTCTGCTTCTCCACAGTCATTCGAGGCTGTCTCCATCTGTTGTCTGCATGGCCTCCTCACTTCCCTGCTGGATAGCTTCAGCCCCTGCAGCTCTGCTGGCCTCCACTAGCTCCACTGGCCTCCACTCACCTCCCCTGACTCCCACTGGCCTCCACTTACCTTCGTTGCACTCTTCAGCCTTCCACTAACCTCCACTGACCTCCCCCTCCCCTACTCTGATCTCCACTAGCCCCACTCACCTCCCCTGACCCCCACTCACCTACTCTGACCTCCACTGGCCTCTACTCACCTCCCTTGAATTCCATGTTGCCAGACTGAGCCCGCATTTTGTCACCTAATTTATTTGACCGTTAAGTGGACTTTGACACCACTGACCCCAGCCTTTCTGCGCAGACACGCTCTTCCCTGATGATTATTGTCATATCTCGTCCCTGACATGATGACCCTAGTTGCTCAGGATCCCTGAGCCCACGTGTAGGGCTCATGCTAGCGCATCAAAGCCCCATCATTATAGTCAGTCCAACCCTCTGAGGGGACACCGATACCACTGTCACTTTACAAACAGGGAGCCCAAGGTACTATGGGGTCAAGGAACATAAACTCCCCAGGCTTGCCCAACCCTGGCCTATTCTCTTCCCATGATGCAATGCTACTGCATGGAAGGTGGGCGGGGTCTATGAAAATGGAAGTCATCACAGATGAGTGAAGCCCCTATTGGAGGTAGAAGCAGCCTCCCCAAGGTTAGGAGTCATCTGGGCATTGTACTCTCTCCTGTGACCCAACACAGCTCCGTTACTGTCGAATGCACAAAGGCAAGGACTTTCAGCACCAGAACACAAAGGTCCACTTTCCATTAAAAAGCTCCCTCTGGCTACCCAGTGGAGTAGCTTTGAGGGGTATGAGTGGAGGCAGGGAGGCTTGTGAGGGTGTTATCATGCCATCCAGGCAAGAGGATGCACGCCCAGCCTGGCCGGCTGATGATGCAGGGTCGTGGGAAGGAAAGGCATGGGCTCTGGTAAGACAGCATCATTGTCATCAAACACTGCTGAGGTCCTCCGTCATGTATACCCCCCAACGCCCCTCAGACCTCGCATCCTCACTTCCCTGGTCACTGCTCCCAGTCACACTGGCCTCCTGCTGCCCCTCAACCCACGAGGCATGCTCCCGCCACAGGGCCTTTGCACTTGCTACTTCTCTCCCTGGACCATCCTTCCCCCCAAACGGCTGCGTGACTTCCTCCCTCACTCCTTCAGGCCTCTTCAGGCCTCCCTTTGCATAGTTCTAGATCTCAGCACACCTCCCATGTCACACATCTTTCTGTGTGGGTGCTCCTCCACGCCCTGCCGGCAGAAGAGCTCCAGGAGGGCAGGGGCGTGGTCTGTTGTGTTCACTGCTGTACCCCCAGCGCCTAGCACAGGGCATGGCTAGTAGGTGCTCGAGGTCACAATTAGCACCTGCTGGGTCTGACTCGGTCACATCCCACGTGCCCAGGGAACAACTGCTCCTAGTGCCCCATGTGTGGGTAAGGTCCCTCCCAGGCTCCATGAAGACGTCAGTCCAGCGGAGAGGATCACCAGGGGGAGACAGGGCGTCAGAGATCTGACAGGGAACCCCACAGTCCTGTGGGGGCCTGGGGTTCAGGGAAGGTCCCGGTGCAAGTAGCCCTGAGCAACCTGAGAATCGGCACCCACCAGAGCCAGCCGGGATGGGGGTCAGGGCACGGGAGAGGAGGGGCTTCAATCAGAGCGCAGGGTTAAGGCCCAGAGGAGTAAGAAAAGATGGCTCTTTGGAGGAACCATGTGCACTTCTCCAGCCATTCAGTGGGAGGAACCTCACTGACCCCCTCCGCCGTGCACGGCCCCGCAGCTACTGGGAAGCTAGCATCCACACCAGCACACGTCACCCTCGAGTGGCAGGAGCAGACACTAGTCAAATACACCCACAACTGAGCAGATGCTGAACCCCAGACAGGTGCCCTGAAGGAGGGAAACTGGCCAATGGGAGGGTCAAACCGTCCTGGACACGGAGGTCCCCAGACTTTTTTTAAAAGATCTATTTATTTATTTTAGAGAGAGAGCATGCGAGGGTTGGGGGACAGAGGCAGAGAGAATCCTCAAGTAAACTCCCCATTGAGTGCGGAGCCCAAAAGGGGTGTCGGTCCCAAGACCCTGAGATCATGACCCGAGCCGAAATGAAGTCAGCTGCTCAACCGACTGAGCCTGCCAGGCGCCCCTCCCCAAAGACTCTGAGCAAGAAGTGATGCCAAGTGGACTCTGAAGGAGGAGAAAGGGCTGACCCAGTGAAAAGGAGCATTCCAGGCAGGGGAGCTGGTGCACCAGGGGAAAAGCAAGGAGCCCAAATGGTGGGGAGACGGTCAGGAAGGCTCATTGGGAGGACTTGGGGATGCACGGGACATAGGGGCCCAAGGAACAGGCCACATTAGAGCGCCCCCATGTCATGTTTGCACAGTGGGGTACGCGGTGCCTCACTGATACAGTGGAGGTTTGCACGGGCAGATCGCACGTGCAGGCTCGGCCACGTCTGGGATGGGCCAGGCTGGAACCACACAGGAGGCTGAGAGCTCAGAGGGATGGGGTGGGGGGCGAGGTCAAGAGGGGGCTTGTGAGGGACACTACCGAGTTCGACCTTGTCTTACTGGAGGACAGCGGGAACCAGTGCTGGCTGCCGGTCCGACAAATGACATGACTTGGCTACACGGAGGCCCGCCAAGGCGGTGGCCAGGCCAGGCCACCGGGGGCCAGGACACAGCCCAGCACCACAGCCGAGCCCGCTCCTGCAGTGGGGTCAGCCAGGGCCTGGGAAACTCCGCACCCATGTGAGCCTGACCCTGGCCTCTCCCGGGGAGGCCCCCGGGGAGCCAAGGAGCAGGGGTCGGTCTTCGCTCTTCTACACAGTGCAGATGAGGCTTTACGATTCTGTAGTTCGCAACACACGGCTGTGATTGTACTCACAGAACAGGCTGACTTGCACAAGGCAGTCATGGCCGTGGGGAAGTGACCACCTCGTCCCATCCGTCAGCTTTTCCACGGCCACAGCCAGGATGTGCTAGGGATGCAGCATGACCACATCATCCGCATCCCCGCCATAAAGGGGAGGAAACTGGCTCAGAGGGGCTGAGTGCCTTGCCCAAGGTCACCCAGTCAGGAGCTGGGTGTGGGACCTGAGTGTGTCTGATTCCAAAGCCTGTGTCCCTAACCATCAGCACTGACAGGCCGGCAGACACAGTCCGGGAGGAGTTTAAGGAGGGGGTCCAGGACTGCGCAAGGGCTGTGGGGCCGCTGGGAGAACTGAGGGACAGCCATGCAAAAGCAGGCCCAGGCCTTCTGCACCTGCAAAGCCGCTCACTGCTGTGTCCTCCCACCAGCAGCAAAGCAGGCATGTCTGTCCCAGCCAGGGCCAGCGGGCTTCCCGGGAAGCCCCACGGTGACCATGTGAGGCCACGTCCTGGGGCGTGAGAGATGCTGGAACATTCAGCTCTGCCGCCTCCCGATCAAATCCGGCTTCAGCCTCTGCAGGACTTTGAACAGAAAGAAACAACCGTGCTCCTGAGAGCTGGAGGCCCGGGCTCTGCAGAGTTCAGACGGCGGGGTTCCCGGGGTGCAGAGTGCCATCAGCTTCCCGTGGCTGTGATAACAAATGAGCACGGACTTGGGGCTCAAAACAACAGAAGGTAATCCCTCGTGGCTCTGGAGGCCTAAAGCCCAAATCCGGATCATGGCGCAGAACTCACAGTGTCAGCAGGACCTCACGGCCCCCTGAGAGGTTCTAGGGAAGAACCCCTCCTTGCCGCTTCCAGGTTCCAGTGGCTGTGGCGTGACCTGGCTTGTGGAGCCCCTACCCCATTTTCACACGGCCTTCTCCTCTGTGTGTCACATTTCCTGCCTCACCCTTCTAAGAACACTTGTCATTGGATTTAGGGCCCACCCACATAAGTCAGGATAAGTTCCTCCCCTCAAAATTCTCATTTACATCTTTTGCCATGTAAGGTAATATTCACAGGTTCCAAGAATTAGGACGTGCACATTTCTTTTGGGGGCCACCATTCAGCCACGACAGATATCACAGGTGGAAAGTAGCAGACAGGCGAGGTCTGTCTAGCAGCCTCGGGGGGGCACTGCAGTCCTACATCCAAACGGCGGTGCAGCCTGGAGGCTCAAAGCTCAGGCTCCAGGCTCACTGCACTAGCTGTTAGACAAGATTCTTAACCTCTCTGGGCCTCGGTTTCCTGGTCTGTAATAACAGCCTCTACTACTCGGGGTCTGGGGAGCACTGCAGGCAACAACCCACACCCAGCACTTCGAACCGTGCCTGGCGCGGGCACCCGGGATGCACTCAGTGACGGCTGCTGTTTTTAGAACTCAGCCAAATCCATCTTACTCCAAACCTGCTCCCCCTCCTCCCTGGGGCCCAGGCTCTGCAAAGAGCCCCCCTCCAGTCAATCATCCAGGCCCGAGCCCTGCGAGTCCGTCCACATGAACCCCGCTCCCTCCCTCTTACACCAAACAGGCCCCGAGTCCTGTCAGGACTAGCTCCTTCATCTCTCTGTCCCCACTGTCCTGCTCTGGCTTGGAGCGGCCCAGCCCTCCGTCTCGCACTCACCTCCCGCCCCCACCTTCTCATCCTCTGCCAGCTCCTATTTCGTCAGAGCCGATGGGACGCTGATGGCGGCTAATGGCAACAGTCCCCCAATTTATAGTGGTTACGGCAGGTTAGCACATGAATACAGACAGCCTAAAGAAGAGGGAGCAACAACCCACGGGTGGGAGAATGCATCCAACAAAGGGCCTACATCCAGAATAAAGAACTCGTAATTCAACAATGAAAAGACAAACGAGTTCATTTTCAAATCGGCGAAGGAAGACATGCAGATGGCCAACAGACACTTGAAAAGAAGCTCAACCTCCCTCATCAGGAAAATGCAAATCAAAACCACAAGAAGACATCACCTCACACCCGCCAAAATGGCTAAAACCAGACACACAAGAAACAACAGGTGTTGGTGAGGCTGTGGAGAAAGGGGAACCCTCTTCCTCTGTCGGTGGGAATGCAAACTGGGGCAGCCACTCTGGGAAACAGTACGGAGGTTCCTCAAGAAGCTAAAAATAGAGCTACCCTATGACCCAGCAGCCCCACTACTGGGTATTTACCCAAAGAAAACAAAAATACTAATATATATATGTATATATGAAATCTGGGGTGTCTTTCCTAGCCACTGGCTAATAATACCCACCATTTATCAGATTTCCCAGCCATCAGATCGTCAGAATCACATCAGTGGTTCTCAGACTGTGTGTATCAGAACCCCAGGGGGGCTGAGGAGGCTCAGGAAGGCCCAGGTCTTGCAGGCTCCAGGCACTTCTCCTGCCACCGATGTGAGAGCTGCTGCCGGCGACAATCCACACTAGCTGGACAAACACACGTACTCATCTTGGGAGGGACTCCTGGGGGTTGGGCACTGTGCTACGCTATTTCTCAAGCAACTCCTTGGAGCAAATTCTTTATTTCTCCCATTTTACAGAGAAGAGCGAGCTCGAGAGAGGGGAACGAAGGTCCCACGGCCCAGCCGGGGAGCCGCAGAGGCAGAGTCTCCATGGAGGTCTGACTGCAAGGCGCCTCGCCCGTCGCGGGCAGGGAGGAGAGGCTCCGAGCAAGTCTGGTGGCCCAGGGAGCTGCGAGGGGCCAGCACTCCGTTCAAGAGAGTTGCTCTCAGCCCCGCTGCCCACCAGGAACACCAAGAGAATTTATTCTTCGTGCCACCGCCTGGCTCTGCCTGGCCACCGAGCCAGAACTCGCTGAGGGGTAGGCCTGACTTACTGTGATACCATCGCCTCTCCGGGCACCTAGGCAACCAGGGAACCAAGGACTGCTCTGGAGCAGTGGGTCTCAACCAGGGCTCCACGCGAGGATCACCTGTAAACTAAGAAAGCCCAATGCCTGGGCTCTGCTCAGTCCCACCGACTGAGGACCCCAACGTGTGGCCCAGGTCTCAGTGGTTTTTAAGTTGGTTCCAACATGCAGCCAAAGCAGAAAGCCCCGGCTCAGGGCCCCATGTGCTCTGGAGTGGCCAGCAGGCCAGGAGTGCTGGCGTCCTCGGCGAGCTGGCTAGAATTGCAAGATTTTGGGTCCACCCGAGACCTACTAAACCCCAAACTCTGGGGTGGGACCTGGCAGTCTGCGTTAGCCAGCCCTCCACGTGACGCTGATGCCACCCCAAGCGTGAGAACCTCTCGCCGAGAGCCTGGCTCCTGGAAGTGGGGCCGCAGGTCAGCCACGTCAGCGTCCCCGGGCTCCTGTGAAAGGTACAGTCTCAGGCCCCACCCAAACCCACCGACCCAGAACCTGCAATTTAAACAAGGTCCCCAAGGGACTCGGGCATGCACTCGTACACACACACACACTAAAGAGTGAGAAGCGCCCATCCTTCCTCCCCTCTCTCCACCTCCACCCTTAAATTAGAACCCCTCACCTCGCCAGGGGTGAGGCCCACGTCCCTTGTAAAGGTGATGCCACGTTGCTAACAGGCCCCTGAATAACAAGACCAGAGTCCTGTGAGCCTGGGTCCAAGCTGACTCGGCCACTGAGCACAGGACTGGTGGTAGCTTAGGGCAGTGGTTCTCAACCTTAACGTGCCTGACAACACCCTATGAGCACCTGGATTTCCCCTGGCCCCTCCCCAGCAATGCGGATCGAACGGACTGGGGGCCCTGAATGTGCATGTCCACCAAGTGCCCGGGTGACAGAATGCTCGGTGCCAGGATCCCACTTGGGTCACCCTGGTTTAGTATGAAAAAGCTAGTCTATCAGGCTTTCAATCCTCCTCTGGCAGGCACCGTGTGGCCCTGTGACTCAGGTGTCTCACCAGGGAAATGGGCCGTGGCGATTACAAACCACAGGCTGTTGTGAGGGAGCAACTGATGTGGAGAGCTAAAGCGATGAGTGATAAGATTTCTACTACATGCCTGCAATTTCCCCGTTTAGTGCAGCCGCCACTCCCACCGCCATCCCTGCACCCACAGTCACCGCCACCATCATCACCATCATCACCACCACCACCACCACCATCACCACCATCACCACCACCACCATCACCACCACCATCACCACCACCATCACCACCACCACCACCATCACCACCACCATCACCACCACCACCATCACCACCACCACCACCATCACCATCATCACCACCACCACCACCACCATCACCACCACCATCACCATCATCACCATCACCACCATCACCATCACCACCACCACCATCACCACCATCACCACCACCATCACCACCATCACCACCATCACCACCACCACCACCATCACCATCACCACCACCACCACCATCACCATCACCATCATCACCATCACCACCATCACCATCACCACCACCACCATCACCACCACCACCATCACGATCACCATCACCACCATCACCACCACCATCACCATCACCATCACCACCATCACCATCACCACCATCACCACCATCACCACCACCACCATCACCACCACCACCACCATCACCATCATCACCATCACCACCATCACCATCATCACCACCATCACCACCACCATCACCACCACCACCATCACGATCACCATCACCACCATCACCACCACCATCACCATCACCATCACCACCATCACCATCACCACCATCACCACCATCACCACCATCACCACCATCACCACCACCACCACCATCACCATCATCGCCACCACCGCCACCCCCAGATATTCACAATACAGTCCCAGCAGCAAGGAATGCCAGTTTAGGCAGAAAGGCAGACAAGAAACCAGGAGAGAGAAGGACAGGGAGCCGGCTGTCACATAACCTGCTTCAATTTTTCAGCATTTGTTAAGAACCTAATGCCAAGGGCCTAAGTGCAAAGGAGTGACCGGTGTGGGAAGATGGAAGAGGAATCTTTCTGTGTCCTGGATACCCATGATTCAACCTCAAAAATCACCTAGGCCAGGTGTGTCCTGAGGGCGTGACTATGTGCCTTTCATCTCCAAACTCCATCTCCCTCCCCAGGGCCCGGCACAGAATCAGGGCAGCCAGCAAAGCCCTGGCGTTCCACAGCCACTTTCCCACTCTGTTAATGCCTCCATTCAACAGCGAAAGTGCTGGAATCGAAACTGGTGAAGTGCACATTTTCGCAAAGCTACATAGACAGGTAATAGCTAAGCATTACTGATATTTACATTAATAATCAGCAAACAGAAAAGCAGAACTCCTCTCACTTCTCCACAAGTTCCCCCGTGACACTGACCACTCTCCCAGAACGCAGGCCACACAGCACCACACGGGAATTCCCAGCCCTGCTCGCTCCCTGGGACGTAAGTGCTTTGAAACAATAGTCCAGGGCTCTAATGTCTACAATCCCATCATCAGACCTGTGGGCCCCTCTGGCCTGAAAGACGGGGTGAGCCCGGGAGGGCTGCTCAGAGCAAGGGATGCTTTTCTCGACACTGCCTGAGCACGCTGGCTGAGAATCTCGCCACTCGGTTCTCCATCCTCGCCCAACTTCCCACTTCCTCAAGCTGGCAGTGACCCCGTCCTTGGCAACCACCAGACGAGCTGCAGATAACATTAATAGATCCCAGCTGCGGAAAGCAGTGCCTCTAATGAGGAACGAGTCAGGATCACGAAAGATAAAGACACGCAGGCCAGGCCCACATCTGAACCTTGTGCTGCTCCAGCCCTGGCCTGGGCTTCTTCCTGTCACCCCCAAGACCCCCAGCAAACCAGGCCATATGGAGCCCTGGGGAGAAGAGAGGCCAGTCCTGGCCCAGCCCTTGGGTAGCTCATGGCCACCCCATCAGCCCAACCCATGTAGGGCATTAGTGTCAGGAAAGAATCAGCCAGGGCATGGGAGACCCGGGGAGGGAGAGTCCACATTCCCTAAAGTGACCTTCTGCCCCCAGACACCCAGGGCAAGGAGGAACTTTTTGAATGAGAAAGTTTCTCTTACCTGCAAGGCTCTGCTCACGAGGCCGCCTCACTCGGGATGCCTCCCGTGCCCATTTGTTCCTTCTAGAAACACTGACTGTACATCTCCCGGGCTCCCAGCTCAAGTACAGACCGTGAAACAGTAACAGCTGCCCTTGTGTTACCCAAGACCTGGCAGGGGAGGCGTCTCGGATTCAGATGACTCCAAAGGATGAGGTCAGCACAGAGAGCCTGGGGGGCTTCCTGGAGGAGATGACCCCCAAGCTGCACCTTCAAGGAGAAGCAGGCAGCTGGCTAACCAGGTTGACAAAGGATAAAAATGATAAGATGTCAAACCCTACTGGCTATCCATGCATGTTTGTATGTGTTCTCACAAGCACGGGAAAAAGTTCCAGAGGGTTCCACCTACCACTGGCTCCCCCACAGGGGATGGAGAAAATGAGGGTCTCTTAATTTCTGCATTCTCTTCTCTAATTGAATAATTACAACAACAAATACTACCTCAGCCATTTTAGAAACCAATAAAAATTTAAAAAAAAAAAAACCTTAAGAGGGGAGAAATGAAAATCTGAAGAAAAATTGATCCTAAAGCAAAGATTCTAAAAATGTAATGATTTCTCTATAGAGGGAGGAATACAGTTTGTCTAAACCTCTGCCACTATTTCAAAACTGAACCCCAAGAGGTCTGCTCAGAATTTTACTCTGGGGCAAGCACCTCTCTCTGCTTCAAACTGACTGAGATGAGGAAGGGGCGGGGAGCACAGGGCCAACAGGTAGACCCCGAGATCCTCAAAGCACCTCCCCACTCAGCAACACTTTTTCAAATGTTTTATTTTTGCAAAGTGGCAAAACTACAGAAAAATTCCAAGAATAGTACAATGAACGCCTTATACCTTCATCTGGACTCACTCCTCACATTTTCCCACATCTGCTTTGTCTATCGATAAAGAATCCGTTTCCGCCTATTTTTATGAGAAAGTGAACTGCAGGTGTCACGGCATCTCACCCTAAACGCTACGGCATTTATCGCTTTAGACCAAGGACATTAGGAAATCACAACACAATAGGCAAACCCAGGAAATGTGATCACTGATACGTTTCATATTCCAAAGTCAGCAGTCGTCACAATAATGTCTCTGTAGTGAAATGAGGATTTTTCTTGACCCAAGCCTCAGAGCACTTATTAAAAGAAACCGTTGTCAGGACACAGCCAGGTCTCTGTCAGAGGTACTCTGGACCACAAACTTCCCCGAAATAATCAAGCAAAAAAGTGAAACATAACGATAACTAAGAATAATAAGCATCATCCAGTAAAGAATAATCTTTGACAACAGGGCACAGCAGCTGGAAGGGCCTCTGGGCCCAGAGAGAGAGGATTACAAAACTTCAGCTCATGCCAGCCCTGGTCTTTGGCTCCTGGCCTAAGAAAACACAAGCCACGTGCCCTCAAGCGTGACCGTGGAGACCCCTCTGTCCTTGGGAGCTGGCAGTGTGGACCAGTCAGGCTATGGTGCAGAAAATCAGGGGACCTGGGCTCACAACCCTCAACCTACTGAGTCACTCTGGAGAAGTCGCACAGCTGCGATGGGCCTCAGTTCCCCCTCCCCAAGGGCCCTTGGAGCAATTACAGTGGGCGCCCAGCCTACCCACAGGCTCTCTTGAGGAAGGGCTCCCAGGAATTGGAACGTAAAGCCCCATCCCCTCCTGGCCCAAACCCTTGTCTCCATTCTGACCCCTCGACACTCCCAACTAGACCACAACACCCGTCTCCCTGCTGAGGACCTGTTTCTTCTGCCTCCTCCACAGTGTGCTCCCCACTGGCCACCTCCTCACCCTCTCCTACCCTCTCCCACCCCCCCACCCCCGGCATCCATGGTCACCCTGAGCCATGCAGAGTTCTCATTCGGGGCCCCTTGATCCTGGGCCTGAATGAGGCCCTTCGTCCTCTGTTCCCCACCTCCCCTTACCACAGATCCACTCCAACTCTCCCCACCCGCCAAACCACCAGAGAGCAGCAACCCTGGCAGGGGGGGTGAATTCTCTAGGGGACCGATGAGGCCACAGAGGTTCGGAGAGGTTGAGGAACTTGCCCAAGGTCACTCAGCTCAGCAGTGACAGAACCAGGGCACAAATAAGTGAGCTCCCTTCATTCTACATAAAAAGCAAAGCGTTTCATTCACGCTGCCTCTGGACAAGGCTGGAAAGAACACTGACGGTGGCTGGAAGGGTGGCGGGAATACAAATGGATGCCGTTTTCTTGTTCTTTTCACAAGACGTTCATCACTTTCATATAGTTTTATGTTCACAGTGGGAAACTATTAATGACTAGAAATCAGCAGATATCAGTGATAAAGAGCCCCACAAGCATTTCACACTGCAGATGTGCTGCATACAGGTGATAAAGCTGGTGGCCTGATTTCAGCTGAGGACTCACCCAGCGTGGCTGGCACCAGGCGGGATTTCCCACCCGGCTCTGCCCAGGCAGACGGATGCTGCCCTAGACCACCACCTGCCCACCCCTGCCCCGTGCCGGCCAATCCCTGGCTGTCTCTGAATCTGGAGAAGACTTTGGATTCAGGGTTCAGACTTCTTCTCTCCATTTAGAGCAATAGATGCTTCACAACTCCCTTTAAAGAGGTTAAAAGGATAAGCACGTATTTCGTGATCATTTTGAATCCCACCAAGACCCCTGTCCTCTCTGCACCTGTTTCCTCACCCACATAAGAGATAGAAATACTGACATCCACGGGGCCGGAACTGACATTCCTAATAGGGGTGAGGTACCCTGCTCCACAAACAATAAATGACATCGTTACCATCTCTTGAGAGCCTATTAAGCTCCAGATACTTTCCCATGCATTAAAGATACAGAGATGAACAAGGCACTTCTGCCCTGGGGTGAATGGAGGTCTAGTGGAAGGAAGGAATAGAAATCCCTACAGGGTTTGAACTTGACCTCGAGCACAGCAGGGAGCCATGGGGAGGTTTCTGCCAGGGAGGGAAAGGTTGGACACCTATACGTTTCAGACCAGTTGCTCAGGGTCCACACGAAGGGCTGCCTGGAGGGGGTCCCTTGGGGTAGAGACGGCGCTGAAGCTGTGTCCTCATCTGGTGAGGGGAGAAGAGGCCAGAGGCAAGCCACGGATAAGAACATTTAAAGAGGCAAAACCACACAGGACTCATAGCCCAAGTAGAGGAGACGGCAAAGGCTTCCTAAAGCTTGAGTTAAGCTTTGCTATACATTCTGATCTATTTTTGAACCTCTCCAAACATTTACCAAGCTCCTTATCACTCCTAGCTGCTGGGCTGTTTTACTGCAGGAACGAGGAGAAGCACTGTGCCACGTCACCCTGACCCACTCACAATGGGGCAGCGGGGCCTAGGAGATGAAGGGCTTGCAGAGAATACTTCCACATTTACAAATGGGAAACAGAGGCTCTCAGAGGTGTACTGATGGGCCAAAGTTTCCACTGAATATGCAAGACCAGGGATGTGAACAGAGATCTGTCAGTCCCAAAGCTTGCTTTGTGGTTTCCCCTACAGGGTGAACCTCCTAGCAGCATCCACAGCCCGGTGGCCAGAAGGAGTTAGAGCCTTTCAGAAGTGTGGGCAGGGCAAAGTCCTTGCTGTCATGAATAGTGATTCCCGCCTACACACCCACTGGCATCCTGAAACCACAAAGGGAGCTTGGGGAGGGAGAGGGTGATAGTAGTCAGACGCCAGGCTTCCTAAAGGGAAAAATACTGAGCAAACATTGATGTAGAGAAGTGAGCTCCAGACTTGGAAGGGGCATGTTAAAAGGGCATCTGGTCCCATTTCCCCATTGTACAGATGGGACAGAGAGCCGAGGGAGGGTGGGCCTAATCCAAATGTACACAGGGCAGCAGTATTGGAACCCCGATTCTTCCTGCCCTGCTGTCACACTCAGCTTAGTGAAGGTTTATAAGCCACAGCACCACCTGCTCCAGGAAGCCCTCCATGATCACCAGGATCCCTCCCATGAAGGCCCGGGCCTTCCCAGAGAGCCTGTTGGTCAGATCCAGAGTCAGTCCTGGCTGTATCCCTTACTGCCTGTGGGACCTCCATCAAGTCATGTCACCTGAGCCCAGGCTGCCTGGCCTCCTGACACTGTAGCATGGATTAAGTGAATTAAGGCAACCCCTTCCCGGGACTGACCCACTCCGTGGACCAACCCAGGACACGGTAATGGCTGCATCCCTCCAACATCAATGCCACCCACATCGGAAGCACCTGGCTCCATCGTGCCTCCGAGCCTCTCGCGCTGCAGGCCGGCCCTCTCCTCGCCACCCGTACCAGGACTCCCCATGACAAGACCAGTCTGCGCCCCAGGGTGCCGAACCCACCCATCACCGCCCCGCCCACTTCCGGTCCTGACCCACTTCCGGCCAGCCAGGCTGACTCCGCCCCTTCCACTTTCTGACCCCGCCCCCTTCCCCGGAGATGGAGAAACCGCTGCAAATGATCCAGTCGTGGGGAAGCTTTCAGAATGGACTGTGGTGTTTAAAAAGAAGGCTGGGTTACCAAGTTGGTACAGTGCGACCCCGGTAAGATTTGAAATTTGCACACAAATGTGCGGGAAGAGAAAAGACCAGAGGGTGCTTCTCAAACATGTTTTGTTTTCGTGCAATGAGATCTTGAAGAGGAGCGGGGGGCGGGGGGGGGGCGTCCACACGGAGCTCCTGCTCCTGGAAGGACCCGCAGCCCAAACCTCAGCCTCCCAGGCTGTCCTCCCTGAACCCGCCCGCAATGCCCCGCTATGCGTTGGTGAGGGCGAGTTCTCGTCCTGAGGCCCCACAGCTCCCCTGCTCTGACCACTGAATGGCTCTGCCACCTCCGAGGGCCTGGTTTCCTCCCAGCCTCCTGCACAGTGCTTGAGAGGAACACAAAGCACCCGCCTGGGGGACACTCGGTACACGCAACAGCTGAGAGGCCGACTGCATGCACCAGGACAGGAAGCCCAGCCCGGCCCACCACCTGCTCCTTGGCGTCCCAGAGACCCTCCCAGGTGCCACCAATCGGACAATGCTACAAAGCCACAAACCCACAGGAAACCAGGCCTTTCTCACGCTCAGACACAGGCGTCTCCTCTGCAAACGGTGACCCTGCCCATTTTGCCAGGCAGAGAACAAAGGCAAGGAAGAGGCCCAAGGGCAGCCCCAAGCCAGGCGCCTGCCCCCAGCCCCCAAAGCAGCAGCCAAACCAAGAGCTGCCATTTGTAAGAGCCTACCCTATGCCAGGCAATGTGCGGGGCATACCCGTCTCAATCCATCCTCAAAACTTGTAAAGCACAACAGTGTCATCCCCACTTGACCGATAAGGAACACCTTTGAAAGAAGTGAAGTCACTTGCCTGATGTTCACAGCTTATAAGTGGCCGAGTCAGGACTCGAACCTAGGTCTGACTCTAAGGCTACTTCCCAGCTGCCCCAGGAACTGTGTCAGTTTGTTTTCTATCCTCAGGACTTCACAGTGTGCCAGGCACACTCCTGGAAGGCACCCAAGCACGTTTTTAGGGAGGACCAGCCAGGCTCACAGTGCCATCACCCTCCCAGAACAAAGCATATTGATAGCAAATCAAATACCACTGAATTAGCCTCAACACTTCCATAAAGCTATAGTTTCAAAATATTCCAGTTCACGAAAAGCTTCCAATATCAAAAAGCCACCTACTTCAGTTTCCCACCAAGCACTCCCACAAACACAATTTCTGATAAAATGGCTACTCACATTCAAAACCCTCATCACAAAATTCCCATCAAATAGAGGGTTGAAAATTGTTATCCACATTCACGAGGACATGAGGAAACTTCCTCCAGAACATTCTGTGCCCTTGGAGTTTTCTTTAGCTCTTTGCTGTAAAATCTTACAGATGCTGAACTGGAGGGAAAATCTGAGGTGGGGATGAGCAGCAGGAACTGATACCTGGGCTGCAAGAAAAGCAAAGCATCCTGGTGATACCCACGTCCTGTGCGGTCAGACACAATGCACTATAACTCAATCAACACGCACCAAGTAATAACCACAGTCCCCACTCACACCGCCGTTCCTGTGTGCTACAAACTGTTCCAAACTTTCCCAGTTATCTATTACTCCACAGCCCTAAGACATGGGTATTATTAGTGTCCCCATCTTAGTGTCCCAGCAGGAAGGGGTAGGGAACTTGGCCAGGGTGACCCAGCTAGCAAACAGGGGTGTGAGGATGGGCAGGTGGTCTGGCTCCAGTGTCCATGTCCTTACCTGCTCTGCTACATAGCCCCCCGTGCCAGGTGTTACACCAGGACCTGAGCATAGAGCCCCAAGGGTGGCCCGGACACTGCCTTGTCCAAAGGAAGGCCAAAGTAAGTATATTTATTGAGCAGCTAGCTAAGCCCCGGCTGTTGTGCACGTCTGGGGGGAGAAGGCTGCCAGGCCCTGGACAGCCACCAGGCATCACGTGCTTTACGCACATAATCCCAGTGCTCACAAGGTCCTGGAGAGACATGCATTATTGTCATCTCACAGGGACAAAATGTCAGCTTAAAGTGAGTACAGGATTCGCTCAAGTCCCTACCTTTGCTCTTTCAACTGCTACTTGCTGGCTCTTGGCAAACTCCTTGCTCCATTTTAGAATCTCCTCTTTATTGATGTGCAAAGTCCCCTGAAGTAGTCCCAGAAAAGGCCCCAGCTGTCAGGTCGGTTCTGTCCCGCCTGCTGAAATGAGTCTCCAGGCTGACAAGTAATCACACTGCCAAGAAGAGGCAGGGGCAGCCAGTGACTTTCAAGCAAACTTCGTTTGTGGTTTCCACATCCTTTCTACACCAGCCACTCAACGTGGCCTGCGATGCCTGGGGCACCCTTCAACAGACGCCAGCTAAGCGCCTGCTGTGTGCACAAAGCTGCGGGGGAGGGGACACAGAGCCTATGTCCTGGCCTCTCTCAAGGAGGTGACTCTAGAAATGACGGGGTTGGGGGGGGGGGGCTTTGACAGGTAGGGAGAGACCAGGGCCTCCAAGAGGGACACTAATTACAGAGCTGGGGTGCTCAGCCCGAGATGCGCTTACCGCCAGGCTACTCCCTGCCAGGTTAGTACCAGCTGAGTCGGGGAGGAAGGTGGTCAACAATGACTTCATCAGGTGTACACATTTGCTGGCCCCGGGCTGGGCACGGAAGCCCCAAACATGACTCCCACGTGGGTCCTGAGCTGCAGCTGGTGAGCAAGAAAGACTATGAAAGATGACAGCCCCACAGGTGGTCAGAAAGATGTGCAGGGCCCCGGGGGGGGGGGCAGGGAAACACCCAAGGACATGAGGCTGAGTCACCTGGAGAGGCAGCAGAAAGGCAGTGCTGGGAAGAGGGCCAGAAGCACAGAGTCAGGAGGAAGAAAGGGGGTCTGGCAAGTTCAAGAAAGGCACAGGGTGCCTCAGGGAGGGGTCAGCACCACAGATGGAATGTTTGTGTCCCACCCAAATTCCTATGTTGAAACCCAAATCTCCAGTGTAATGGTATTTGGAGATGGGGCCTTTGGGGGAGTGATTAGGGTGAGATGAGGTCATGAGGGTATGGCCCTCAAGATGGGGTGAGAGCCCTTATAAGAGGAGACACAAGAGAGCTTGCTTTTACCCTCTCCTGCCCCCTCGAGAGTACATGGTAAGAAGTCAGGAAGAGAGCTCAGGTGGAATCGACCAGCAGCCTGATCTGGGACTTCCCAGCCTCCAGAACACTGAGAAACAAATTTCCAGTGTTTCAGTCCCCAGTCCATGGTGTGTTTGTGATGGCAGCCTCAGCTAAGACAGTCGGTAAAAGCAAGAGCATCAGGAGAGGTCACAGCTGTGACGACAAGGAGTGTACCCCTCATCCTGGGCCCCGGGGAACCCTTTAAGCAGAGGAGTGACATAGCCAGGTGTAATTTCAGGAAAAGATCGCCCTTCTTGGTGTGACTGCTATTCTTCTCAAACACCCAATAACTCAGGAGCCGTGATGCAGAAGGAGTGGGCAGACAGGACCTGCAGCCCTCCTAGGAGGACATGGGAGCCTCACAACCTGTCCACAGACTCAAGGTGAGGCAAGGGCTGGCCCTCATGCGGCTCTTTCCCCCATGCAGCTCAGCTCCATCAGTGATGGTCCTGGAGGCTCACCTTCCCAGGTCCCCGACTGAGCAACGTGGGACACTTGGGAGTTTGAGACCCCAACAAAGAACCAAACATGGTACCGACGGGTGGGTGACAGCACATGGGCACAGGGACCTATGAAAGGATGGCAGCCATTGTCTGAAACAGAGCAGAACCATCAGCATGTCGGGGGGCTGGGAGGTGACACTGAGGGCCTGGATGGCACACCCCACTCCACGGAGCCCTGGTGCTCCCTGAAGATGCTTGGGGGTCAGCGGTCAGGGGGTCTACAGCAACAAATGCTTGATTCTATCTTTTCAGGTGTAATCATTTTAAACTACACAGACAGCATACGAGCTCAATGAGTGCACACCAAATGTCAACCCTCTGCAGACCCCACTGCATGGACCTGAGCTGCCAGGTGAACACCCAGCTTTGAGCAGTCTCCCCCATCACCCCCCAGTACAGGGCATCCTGAGATCACGAGCCAAGTGACCGATCAAACCCTTACCAATTGCAAGTGTGGTATGTAAGGATTCTCAAAACGCAGACTATTTCCGCAGCCACAACAAAAGCCTGGCAACACTGAGGATGCCACGGCTGTTAAGAGCACAACTATCACCCCCAATTTTTCATTTCGGAAGTTATGTTCATCAGAGCGCTCTCACCGTTCTCTTGCACTGACCTTATAGTTAGGGTTGCAAATTTAAGATCATAAAATACATGCAATAATAAATCATCATTTCCCTGTTTTGTATATTCAGGTATGATATGGGATAGCTGTTAAATTTTTAAAAAATTTTTTTCCATTTTACAGATGGGGAAACAAATCCAGAGAGGGGTAAGGCTGTTGCGTTGTTCGGTGATTATCTGTGATCATCGTCCTTGCTCACCGCACTTTGAGAGAGTAGAGACCGAGTGCCCAGCACCCAGCAGGCACTCCACACACACCCTGGGGAAGAAGGACCACTGCAAGGCATTACAGCAGTACGTGGGCAGGACTCAACCGTGAGTCCGGGACCCCTGGCTCAGGCTGGTTTTCACACTCTGCCATTTTCCCTCTTCCCTAGAAATGAGGTGACAGCCCACATCCATCACAAAGAGGGAGAGTACCGTAGAGCAAGGCCAGGACATCTTCCTTCTTCTACAGGAAACCACTGGAAGCCAAGCACCCTTCACTCCGAGCACTGACTTGGAATGTGTGCATACTGGACAGAGAGCTGCCCTCTAGGAACTGCCCTTAGGAAGCCAGGGTCTCCGCACTTAGCTGTAGATTCAGGACAGCAGGGACAATTCCTGCCCACTGGAAGGAACCAGCCGGTTGTCAACTATCTCAGTGACGACCCAATAGACAGACTGTGTAACTACATGATAAGTGGGGACCAGCCCTGCCTGCCCTGGTTCGCAGACTGGAGGGAGTATCAGCATTTCCCAGAGTTTGTTAAAAGCCAGGCTGCCAGGGTCCAACCCAGTGTTTCTGATCCAGTAGCTCGGGGTGGGGCCTGAGAAGGTGCATTTCTAAAATGCCCCCAGGGAATCCTGATGCTGCTGGTCCAGGACCCCACTTGGAGAACCATTGCTCTGATCAGTTGCTTACATACTCTCCTCGTTGTGGCTCACTGAGGCAGATGTTCATGGAAGGTAGGAAGGGCAGGATGCAAACTTAGGACAGAGGGTGAGGGTGGGGAAGGCAAAGGAATGGGCATTCCAGGAAGTGGGGCAGCATGAGCAAATGCAAGGAACCTGGAAACAGTGGGAGGGGAAGTCAGTAGCTCTGTGTGGCCAGGAAGTAAAGATGAGAGTGGGAGTGATGGAGGATGAAATGGGAAGGACAAGTGGAAGTCTGGGATGTCAGGCTGACAAGAGGGGAAATGAGCATCAGCTACAGGCCAGGCACTGTTTGCTAGTATTGCCCCATAATGTCATTGCCTTGTGGTCAGAAAGCATACTTTGCATTATTTCTATCCTTTTTAATGTATTGAGGTTGTTTCATGGCTGAGCACATGGTCTGCCTGAGAGAACAATCCATGTACCCTTGAGAGTACATATTCCGATGTTGTTGGTAAGTCTGGTTGGTTTACAGTGTTGCTCAAGTTTTCTATTTCCTTGTCAATCTTCTATCTAGTTGTTCTATCCATTATTGAAAGTGGAGGATTTAAATATTCAGCTATGTATTATTGAATTATCTATCTCTCCCTTCATTTCGGTCAGTTTTTGTTTCATGGATTTTGATGCTCTGTTGTTAGGTGCATATGTGTTTATGATTGTTTATTTCTTCCTGATGGGTTGACCTATTTATCATTATAAAATGTCCCTCTTTATCTTTTTCTTTAGTCTGTGTTATACAATACCAGTAGAGCCACTCCAGTGTTCTTGTGGTTTTGCTCTTTGCATGATGTATCTTTTTCCATCCTTTTACTTTCAAATTATTTTATATTTGAATCCCAAGATGTGTGTCTCCTGTAGACAGCATATAGTTAGATCATTTTTTTATGTTCTGATAATCTTTACCTTTTGATTGGACTTTTTAACCCATTCATATTTAATGTCACTATTTGTATAGCTGAGTTCATGTCTGCCATTTTACTGATTGCTTTCTACATGTCTCATGTCTTTTTGGTTCCTCCGCTCATCCTTTATGGCATTTTTTTTTTTTTTGCATTAAGTGAATCAGACACTGGGTTTGGCATAAAAAGTAGAGCAAGAACTTCAAAAGACTAATTATTTTTAATCTAGGTAGCAAAATTACCTCTCTGACAATTTTTGGTTTCTTAAATGACTTGTTTTCTTTTTCTTTTTTCTTTTCTTTTTCTTCCTATTCTTCCTTTTCTTTTTCTCTTTTCTCTTTCTTTCTTTTTCTTTTCTCTTTCTTTACTTTTCTTTCTTCCTTGAAGAGAGAGAGAGTGCCTTGAGAGCAGGAGGGGGAGGGACAGAGGGAGAAGGAGAGAGAGGAGCTTAAGAAGGCTCCCGGGCCAGCACAGAGCGCAATGCAGGGCTCAGTCTCATGACCCTGAGATCATGACCTGAGCCAAAATCAAGAGCTGAACACTTAACTGACTCAGCCACCCAAGTGCCCCTGGCTGGTTTTCAAATCAATCATGATTTTTTTCTCTCTGGTTCCAGCAAACAGGAGCACACCAATTATTTATCCAACAGTCATGGAACACCATCTAAAGAAATGTCTACTACCAGCTTCCTGGGTTGGAGGATTTGAAGCTACAACTTGACCTGCCCACCAGGAGGGATGGGGCCACTCGCAATGTTTTGGGAATCACCTTCATGACATGGAGCAACTAAAAGTGTGAGAACAGCTCAGTGCTTCAAACCGAAGTGGGAAGTGCTGTTTGGAATTCACAACAAAGGCCACAGCATGGGTATTTTCAAATGCATGGCATTGCTCTTGCAGACCTGGCACAGATGCTAACGAGACTCTGGTGAACAGAGGTCCCTTGTGTAGCTGTCACAATGGACAGTTAAGACCCCATCCCAAACTGATCAGCCCACATCCCTGTCTGAGTGACTTATGCCCCCAACCTCCTGGTCACTTGACCTCTTAGTTTCCCTACTAAGCCCTCTGGTTCATCAACAAACATGAAGGGAAGCTACAACTCAGGAGCTTGTGAAGTGTGAAATCCCAAATTCACAATCTATGTTGTCAACACTTGAGGTCTGGGGCACCTGGCCCCCCTCCCCGATCATCTGGCCGGAGCACCCCCGATTTCCAATATCTTACCCAGCAATAGGACTTGCTTGTGTCTCTGGTCTGAAGTGTCTTGCATTTGCGTTTAGTCACCCCTGTAGAAGACTCAGGGGATCTAAAATGCCCAGGCTGTCATCCACTGTGCTCACCCCGGGTAACTCCAGGGAGAGATAAATGTCAGTAAAGAACCCGTTTGCCTGAAGGTTTTAACAGATTAGGCACAATTTATACACATCCAGGCCCTTTATTCACAGTAAGGTATCTAGTTGGCAAAAAAGAACGTCTAGCCCTCAGCCTGGAAGGACCGCAGACTTGCTGCAGGAACCCAATTACTGCCCGGCTCAATGAGCTCACTCACCCGCTGCCCTGGCCCAGGAAGCAGTTCTGCCAATTTCCCAAAAGCAGCCACATCTTCCAAAGTGCATTGTGAGGTGCCGCTTTGGGAGAAAGGGAGAAAGCAGGACAATTTAACAGGAACTACGACCTTCAGTAAACAGGCGATGTTTTGGATTCTGAAGAACAGCTTGCTAGTGTATCCGTTGTTCTGAACCACAGGCGGGCTGCGCCGTGAGATGGTGAGATCCCTGCGTGCAGGGGAAGGCGACGTTATGAAGAAGCTAAGAAGCTCTACGATGTCCTCTCTGGGCTAACACAGCCGCTGGGGTCTTTCAGCCTAAGGAACGCGGTATCTAAGGCTCGTGGGGTAGTCATGAGAGGCGTGACTCTGCTGCTACAGAGAGTGGAGTGAGGTTAGGTAAGGACAGAGCAGACCCGACACAAGCCACAGGGACAACTGACCGCTTCCCAGCTGGGGCCCCTCCCAGCACTGCCATTATCGGGATTATCGGGATCTGTGAGACTAAAGGCCCCAAATCTACCAACCACCTACTGTGCAGCCCGCCCTGTGCCATGCTCTGGGAAGCCGCCTGTGAGTCAGATGGCATCTCAAGCCTCCCAGAACCTTCTGGAGCCTTCTGTTCTAGTGGAAGAGTCAGATAAGTCACTGACAGCTGCAATACCACGTCCAGGGCAGTGGCAGGGGAATGCTTAGGGCAGCAGGAGCCCCGGTGACATGCCCGACCTGGCCTGGGGGAGGGGGGAAGGGACATCAGGGAAGGTTTTCTGGTGGAAATAAGGCTAAAGGTGGAGCCTAAGCACAAATGCAAGAGGTTCACCACGCGGATGAGGACAGGAAAAGCGAATCGGCAAATCCATCAGAGGGAACAGCATGTGCAGAAGCCTGCCTCCATGAGGAGCAGTGGGCAGATGGTGCAGCTGGACACAGGCCCCACGGAAGGTGTGGGAAGAGAGGGAGGCAGGAGCAGGCACACCATGCTCATAAAATTGGGATGAGAAGTAGTCCCTTGGGTCCATTCTTCTGCTTCCAGGCTATTCCTGTCTTAATCCAGCCCTGGTGACTTCATTCACTCAATCCGAACTTGTAGAGTAAGCAAACAGGTCTCTCCTGCGGGCCCAGGAAGAATGGAGGACGTGACATCCCAGCTGGGCCATGGAGCAAGCAGGATGTCACAGGTGGGAGGTGGGGAGCCACTCCAGGCAGGGGGAGCTGGCAAACAAGGATCCGGAGAAGGAGCAGTGCTCAGCAGGGAGGTACAGTCCACTGGGGTAAATAATGGCAATTGAGTGGGGAGCAGGCCATGAGGGCTCTGAACGCCCAGCTAAGGTCTGCACACTTTTCATCTGTCATCAGCAACTGTCCAAGTGCCCGCAGCAGGCCCACCACTGCCATTTCTGCCTGTGCAACCTCAGGTGATTCACTCATGCTGCGACACTGAGGTGGCGCGGGCCCGATGAGGGCTGGAAAGGAAGACTCTCTTGGCCTCCAGGACCCACCCTGGGGCTCGTTTCTGCTGCTTTGTGAGCTCACCCCACTCTCAACCTCCCACCCCAGCAGGCAGTACCGTGCCAGGCACCTGCAGACAGATGTGCGTGTGGAAAACAGGGACATTAGGTGACCCCTGCAAAACTGAAACAAAGCCCTCCCCGGGCATCTACGTGGAGCACAAGCACCTAGCGATGGGAATGGGGGGGTCATTCCCCCCAGAAGGACACCAGAGCTCCCAGGGGTGAAGTGACTTGTCCCCCTAGTGGTTCCTGGCTGGATCAGAGATGAAATGCAGATGCCCTCCCAGGCCTGCTAGGAAGTAGTGGAGACGGGGTGCAGAGCAGAGGAGATGCACGCAGTAAGCGAATGGTCGTGTCATATCCTGAGAGGCAGCTGCCCTCGACCAATCAAAGCTGGCTGATCAGCTGCTCTCATCCAATCAGAGCTGGCTGTGGAGAAGCTGCCGGGATGGGACTCCAGCATTTAGTAGTCATGGAAAATGCACGTGAGGTTGCAAATTCTTCGGAGGACAGCAGCAAATGCTGATGTGGTTATTCCATGCATTGGGATTACAAAGGCTAGAGCCATCAAGAGTCTAGACGGAGATCCATCACTGCGAGCTCCCGACTAGAGACCCGGCTCTCGTGGCAGTTATGATGTCCACGGCGCCTCCCTCCGTAGATTCTTCAGAGAACAATCACAGTCCTAGTGACTGGGTTTGTGTTTTATTTAGATTGTGTGGGTCTCTCCTTCCCCAGAATGAAAGCTGATGTGGGCAGGGACCTTGCCACACCTCCTCTTCATGGGGCCCCGTTCCTTCCAGGGACACGCAGGAAGCCCGCAAATGTGCACTGTCATTGCTCGTCATCAGACCGGGCTTCTTGTTTACAGAGGAGAAAACCGAAGCCCAGCAAAATTTAATTAACTTGCCTCTGGCCATGCACTTCCTAGAAGGCAAAGCCTCAGCCCCCTGGAGCCCGCCCCTCCCTCAAGGAGATGAGAGTCTTGAGCAGCTCCGCCCACAAGAAATAGAATGTGAACCCCACCCGCAATTTTTAATTTTTTAATTTTCTAGTTGCCACATTTAAAACAAAACAAAACAAAACAAAAAAACAAGTGAAACGAATTTCACATTTCATTTGGCCCAACAGATCCAAAATAGTATTGTTTTGATGTGTAATCAATGTTAACGTTTTTCCTGAGATCTTTTTCACTCTCCTGTTGATACAAAGTCTTAGAAATCCAGTGTGTATGTTGCAGTCACCAGCCCAGGTCAATTCAGAAGAGCCCCATTTCAGGGCTCAACGGCGCTGAGCAGTAGCGAGGGGCTTCCCCGCCCACGTCCAGGCAAACAAGCGTATACGTCACTCAGCACGTGGAGACTCATTCACACTCACTATGACTACACCTCCAACTACTACCAGCTTCAGTACCAGTTACAAACACCCGCTGCACACCGACACGGCTCTGGGCGGTCTGCACAGCTAGGGACCCTGGATGGTCTCCATATCGATTGAAAAAGGAAGTGAGGCTCAGAAAGATTAGGAGATGTGCTCCAGGTCGCGGAGTAACAAGGTGCAATCAGGAAGTTAAGTTACATCTGACTCCAAGCAACACCCGCAATTATTTATTGAGCACCTGCTGTGTGCCAATATCCTGTGTTGAAAGATGAGCGCAAACACGACAGGCAAGGTTCCTGCCCTCCTGGTGCTTTTGCCCCAGCTTATGGGGATGGTGGAACAATAAGAGGCAAAGAAAACCCCCTTCGGATGGTGAGAGTAACAGCGGAGGGGAGGTGGGGATCTACCCGGGTGGACAGGGAGGACCTCTGTGAGGAGGGGAAATTTAAACCGAGACGTGAAGAATAAGAAGACCATAGTTCTGGCGAGGGCAGGGAAGAGCATGCCAGACAGCAAGCAGCAAACACAAACCTCCGAGCGGGAAGAGTCCAGTGTGTTCCAGGAACCAACAGAAAGGCAGCCGGGCTCCCATGCCAGCAGCCTCTCTGGAGCAACAGGGTGCCTCCCCCCCGCCCGCCATTCCTCCTGTCTCAGGGCACTCCCACACCCCAGCTTGGAAAATGAGAAGCCAATAAGCCATTCTCCAGATGTCAAGAACAAGTCGAGGCTGGGAGCTCCCAGCACAGCGCCCGGCGTGTAGTTCACATCCAGGAGCATCTGCTGAGTGGATGAATGATGCATGGGCAGTGAGAGGAGACACTGGAAGTGCCAGAATGGAACCTGGGCAGCAGGGGCCCCAGGAGGAACATTTTAACACATTAAGCCTTGCTTCAAACACTATGCACACCACCCAAAAAGTGGAAACCATCCAAACATCCATCAAGAGATGAACGGATAATAGAATGCGGTCTACCCACACGGTGAAATATTACTCACCCATAAAAAGTACTGCAGCACTGACACCCGTTACAACCTGGGTGAACCCTGAGGACATGATGCCGAGTGAAAGGAGTCAGTCTCAAGGGGCCACCTGTAATAGGATTCCATTGATACCAAATGTCCAGGATGGGCAAATCCTTAGAGACGCAATGCAGACCGGCAGTTGCCAGGGGCTGAGGGAGGGGGGAGTGGGGAGTAACTGCTTAACGGGGACAGGGCTTTCACGGCAGGAGATGAAAATGTTTTGGAACTAGAGAGGCCGTGGTTGCACGACTTTGCGAATGCGCTAAATGCCACTGAATGATACACTTTAAAATGGTTCATCTTAGGTTCTGTGAATTTCACCTCAATTTTTAAAAAAGCAGGGGTGAGGGGGAGACCTATTTCAACAGAATAGTCAGGTTGTGACCCTGTTGAATAAAACCCCGCGTCTCAGCAAGCAGATAGGAGTGACCAGCCTCCAGAAGCAATGGGATAGAATGGGAGAAGAGAGGGGACCGGGACATGGACAGCTCCTTCACCAGCTCACTCCTCGCCTCCACCACCGAAAGCTCGCGATCCTCACGGGCTGTCTATCCTGCCAAGGAAGCAGGACACCCCTCGGTGATACGTCCCACCCTTCCAGCTCTGAGGAAGGGGCCAGGGGCCAGTCCAGGACTCCCAAATCAAAATGCAGCCGAGGCAGAGGCGCTGGGGCCAGCAGGCCGAGCCAGTGCGTCCCCTGACCTGGCACACACAAGGGCATTACTGCCACATGGGCAGCCCTTGGCAGTCTCGGGATGGTCGCATACAGAACCTCCTTTCATTCCCTAGCGTGGCCCTTCAGCCAAGTCTGGGCCATGGGGTAGAAAGAACAGCAGGAGGCCACATCCACCCAGCATCTGGGTCCTTTGAGGTCCAGGCAGGGGCTTCGGGACATGTGACGGGTCCTGAGGATGCTTCCAGGACATGGAAAGGATAAAGGGGACACCACAGGCCTCACAGAGAAGACAGACCTAACACCCCATTAAGGTGTGGCTGCTGGAGGACAGCATCATACCTACTGTCCAGCACGCGAGGCTGGGCCTTCACCTCTGCTCTTTATTTCATCCCCATACCCACATGATCTGCAGGGACAGGGACGGGGACTGTCCCTGTTTCACAAAGGAGGACACAGAGGAATACACAGGCTCGTCCACCATCAGCTGGCAAATGAGCCAGCATTCGAACCCAAAGCTGCTGTTAAAAGCCTCCTGTGCTAAATTCTGATACCACTAACGTTTGCTTTTTTCCTGCAAAACTCCTACAAGGCAGCACGGGGTCATGGTTAAGAGTGTGGATTGCCAGTTTGGGATGACGGGAAAGTTCTGGACACAACAATGTGAACATGCTTACTGCCACTGTTCAGTACACTTAAACGTGCTTAACGTGATAACCATTACTAAGTATTACGTACACATGTAACACAAAGATGTTTTCAGAAATGATCAGGTACCAGGTCATCAAGAAATTGTCAGTAGGGGCACTTGGGTGGCTCAGTTGGTTAAGCATCCAACTCTTGATTTCGGCTCAGGTCATGGTCTCAGGGTCATGGGATGGAGCCCTGCTCAGGCTCCACACGCAGCAGGGAGTTGGCTTGAGATTCTCTCTCCCTCTGCCCCTCCCCCACCCCTGCATGCAAGCGCTCTCTCTCACTCTCTCTAAAATAAATAAATCTTAAAAAAAAAAAAACACAAGAAATTGTCAGTAAATTTTTAAAAGTAGATATCATACAGACCATATTCTCTAAACATGGTAAAATCCAATTAGAAGCTAATTAAGAATATATAAATCTCCCCAAAAAATAATAATGTGGGCTGCTTGGGTGCAGATCCCTGCTCCCCACTTACCAGCTCTGTGACCCCATGCTTCAGACGTTGTCCGTACCCATCTGTAAAGTGAGAAATGCAAGGCACCTCCCTCTGGGCTTGTGTCCAGAACGGAATGAACCCAAATCCGGGACAGCACAGACCAGGGAGCAGCAAACTCCTTCCGGCTGCAAAGGGACAGGTAGTAAGTGTTTCTGGCTTTACAGGTGCGGGCCACAGCTGCGCAACTCTGTCAACGCAGCAGGAAAGCAGCGACAGACAACAGGTGCGCCAATGGGTGCGGCTGGGTGCCAATAAAACTTTATTTACAGAAGCAGGCGGCGGGCTGATAGGGCTGCAGCAGGTCGACCCTGGGCACACACCCTGGCCCTTGGTAAGCGCTTAACAAATGTTAACTGCTACAATTAAGAAAAATGGCTTTAATCTCAATTCATTTCTACAAATGAATGAGAGGTAAAATACTTCCTGTTGCAGTTCCAAAAATAAATACTAATACGGAAGCGAGAGCAAAGCCTCAGTGCCTGCTGGAGAGGGGGCCCCGCCCTCAATCTGCTGCTTTCGGGACATGCTGGACCAGCCCTCGCCACTCTCTGCAAGCTCTTCCCCACCCACCTCCTACAGGAGGGGCCCCTAATCCCTGCCTCACAGCCTGAGGCTCCCAGGCCACCCTCCCTTGTTCCTGCCCCTCCCCGCTGGTCCATATCCTCGGGCTGTCCACCTCGCCTCGGAAAGTCCAGAGCAAAGAAAACATTTTCTGACAGTGTTCAGGGCTTGAGTGACAATGACAAGCAAGGTCCCACTGCTGGCCGGCCCTGGAGTCCTTTTCTGAGCCTCAGATTGCAGCAACGCTAATGGCTTCTACTGGCTTCCAGGTAACCTATTTTGATTAAAAGCACTGAGAAGCCTCCTCTGATTGATTCCTCACGTGGGCCCTGTAGGAAGGTCGACTTTCCATTACAGGGACGTGCGTGTTCCATGGGGAACACCTAAGTTCTGGAGCGTGGGACCCCCACTGGTTGAGTTCCGCCTCTGCCTCCCTCCACCTCCACCTCCAGGCTCAGCCCCTCCTGGTCAGGTGCTCATAGAAGCCCTTCCCTAGAGGGGTGCTGTGCAGCTACAGCGAGAGAATTCCCAGCAGGAGTGGGAGCTGGAGCAAGGACAGCTCTATTCCTCATGTGAGCATCCCAGGAAAAGGAACCAGGCATCGAGTGGTTAAATGACTTGCCCAAGGCAACACAGCCAGAGGGTCCGAGCTGGTCCTCAGTGCAGCCCCGGCCCTGTTCCAGCCCTGTCCCTTCACGGCTCAGCTCACCTAGCTGGCCGGTGCTGATGGCTTGTTCCTTTAAGGGTGTGAGAGTCTCCCCAGGAACTGGGTGGAAATCACTGTAACCACCGAGCAGGAAAGACGCCCAGATGACAGAATTATCAGAGGAGCTGGTAAGTGAAGCTGGGTGGGTGGGCTTCACGTGCGCCACGAGCTCAGGACTCCTGCCCGCAGCCCTTGGCACGTTTTCACACAAGTGTGCACCGCTCCTGTTAGCCAAAATGCACCCGCTCCCTCCATCTCTCGCTCCCCTTTATGGACTATTTAGCTTCTTGGCCTGATGTTGTTAGCTAGGGAGGGACACGGAGGGCCTCTAACTGGGGTGACTGCTCTGGGACAAAACCAAAGCACTACTTTTTTAACCAGACACTCCCTCATCATCATGACCACTTATAAAGTGGTGCCTGTGCCCAGAGCCCACACTCTGATGCCCATGCCAGCCCAGCCAGAGAGACCACTGTCCCCATTCGTACAGGAAATGGAGGCTCAGAAAGGCTAGTCCTGTGGCCCAAGATCACACAGCCTTAAGGAACAGGACAAAGGTGAGCCGACCTCAGGAGCCCCAGAAGTCAACTCAAACACCCCAAGGAGACCAAGCGAGGAGACCCAGAACATGGCACAGTCGTCCACAATCTTTCTGCGGGAGGCACCCCGTTTTAGTCACAAAGCCCAGGTGGGAGGCGCTTCCTCAGCCCCAGCTGGGTGAGGGCCAGGCCCCAGTAGACACCAGGCAGTCTGGCTGCAGAGCCCGCAGAAAGGCAGGGTCCTGTTCTCATGCTGGCGAACGCCCTGCTCAGCAACTGTGCTTTCTGCCGCTCCTCTCCCGGCCCCACCGACCTCGCCACTAACAGAGTGGGGCCTCCAATCCTGCCTCCTCACCACGAAGCCTTCTGGCCAGGCCAAGGAGAGACTGTCAAACTCTGTCCCTCCCTAAGCATGTTCCTCTCATAGAGCTGGCATAATCGGTGCGGGCGTGACTGCCTCCCCAAGAAGGGGGAGCCCCTGTCCAAGCAGGGCTCCCCCTCAAACCTCACTGTGACCCCAGTCTCCAGTGGGCAAGGTCTGCTTAAGGAAAAACAACGCACATATGAAACTATACACGGATATATGTTCTAAAAGAGCACAGATGAGAGAACCCACAATCTGTTTGGCAAAGTCAGGAAACATCACCAAGACGTCACGGGAGACCTGGGCCTTCACATATGAATAGGAGTTCTCCAGGAAGAGGAGAGGCACATTTCCCAGGAAAACCAAAAACCGAAACCAAAACCAAACAAAACCACAGTCTGCGGGGAGAAGCCTAGGTGTGAAGGAAGGTCTGGGGAACACGGAGGTGCGCATGAGGCTGAGACAGTGGGACAAGGGAGAGAGGGGGGCCAGGGAAGCCAGGATGTGAGGAACATGTGAGGTCACAGAGGCAGTGGGGGCTAAGGATGGTGGGTGAAGGACAATGGCAACGATCGCATTTGTGGGGCCCACACTCTGACCCTTCAAGGGAACTCTCGCTGTGACAAGTCTCAAGGTGGGAGTTACCCACAAGCTCTGGAGAGACGCTCAGCATTACAGACCACGTGCAAGGGTCTCAACGACACACACTTCGCAGTCATGCCCTGTCTGGAAGACCTCTCTCAGAGCAGCAGCTCTCCTGGAAGTCGGAGTAAGCGTCGGAGGGGGGTCCTGACCACCCCGTGCCATCCCCAAACCCCCTTGTCCATCTGGGCTTCTGGGCTCCAAGTGCCCACCTACCCAAGGTCTGGAGGAGAAGCCAGCATCTCCAAAGACTCACCCTACACCAGCAGGCCACTCAGCAGGGAGGGCCCCCCTCAAGTGGGATATTTACTGTGACCAGAGCTGTGCACGAAGGGCTGATGCTGCCCCTGCCCTTCCAAACCTCCCAATCTGGCCTGGGAGGCGGAGACCATCAGACAGGACAGCAGTGTGTCCAGCTCTGCCACACAAGGAAGCTCGGGGGAGCAAGGTTCTCCCTGACCTTCATGGAGAAGGAGCTGGCCAGTTGAAGGAAGGGCGTTCCCAGAGAGGGAACAGCACAAGCAAAGGCCAAGGACAGTGTGCCTGTGAGTGTGCGTGCAAAGGGTGGGGGTGGCGGAGGACCGGCGGTTAGATACTGTATCTCTGGAGTCTAAAGAGCCGGGCAGAGGCTGGCAGAGAGCCCAGGCCGGCCAAGCCATCAGGAGAAAGGCAGACTACTGTGTGTTGGGAGGGGTGGTGGTGTAGGGGTGGTGTGTGTGAAGGGGGGGCTGCTTCTATGGCCAAAGACTCCAGCCTGGCAAGCAGCTTCCATCAGGGATGACGAGGCCGGATCCTCAAGAGCCTGCAGCAGGGAGGGTGGAGTGATGGAGTGAGGGGGAAGGGGGCTGGGGACCAGGGCACCGGCACTAACGCAGGCCCACAGGCCGAGGCCTGAACGCAGGGCGCCCCGGCAAGGTGCCCGGCCCCCGCGGAGCCAATCCCTGTGCGCCATCTCCGGAGGCTGCGTGCGCCCAGGGCGCGCCGGCGGGGCAGCAGGGTGGGTACCAGCCTTTTTTCCCCGCGCTTCAACCTCCTCCCGGAGCCCACGTGGGCGGAGCAGCGCGGGGGTGTGCGTGGCAGGGGCCGCCGCCGCGGGTGCTGCGCGTGGGGCGGGGGTGCAGGCAGGGCGGCCTCGCCCTCCTGGCCTCCCCGCCGCCCCGGAGAGGCCTCGGGCTCCAACCTCTGTGACACCTCGGCCGGGACCTGGGGGGACCCTGACTTACTCAGTGGGTAGGACTCCAAGGGAACCGGCCGGCCACGCCCCCCGCGCCACTCCCTGGAGGCAGCCGGTGGGTCCCCTCCCCCTCCTTGGCTCGGGGGTGGAATGGGGAGAGGAGTGGAAATAGGGGTGGCGTGCGGGAGAGAAGAGGGCTGGGGGCAGAACGGGGAGGGGGCCTATGGAGGGAGGCGACGCAGAGTCCTCCTGCTGGGAGACGCTGCAGGGGGATTTGGAGGGGAATGGGGGATGGGAACGGAAGGGTGGGGGACCACGGAGGTGAGACGCGAGAGCGGCAGGGGATCTGGAGGGGTGCGAAGGCTGGAAGAAGGGGAGGTGGGCGATGGGGCGGGGCGGCACCGGTCACCGCGTCCCCTGCCGCGGGGTCCGCCCATCGGTCGCTGGGTACACGGGTCCCCTTCGGCCGGGGCGCGCCTCCCGCCCCCCCGGCGCACCTGTACCCACCTGCTCGGCGCTCAGGCCCGAGCCGGGCAGCAGCTGCGGACGTAGCGAGCGCAGCCCCGCGCCGCATCCTCCGGCCACCCCCTCCCCGCCCCGAGCTTACGCTGCCGCCGCCCCCGCCTTAAAAAGGACAAAACGGAACAGAAAAAGGTTGCGTGCAAAAATAAAAAAATAAAAAGAAAGAAAGAAAAATCGTAAGAAGCAACCGAGGAAGACGGACAGATGCGCGCGCGGCTCAGCTGGGCGGGGGTCGAGGTGCGGCGGCGCCGGTGACCGCGCTCGGGGCAGCCGGCAGGCGCGTGCCGCACGCTCCCGGCTGCAGCTTCTGCGACCGCCCGGCGCCCGGCTCGCGGCGCGGCCCCGCCCCTCCCCGGGTCTCCCCTCCTATTGGCCCGTCCTCCTGCCAGTCAGGGGGAAGGCGCGGCGCTCACCCCGCCCCCGCTCTGGGCCGAGGCCGGGAGCGGTTTGGCGGCAGCCAAAGGAGGTGCCAGGAGGCCTGAGCGTGCGCACTTGGCAGCGCCGCCGGCGCCGGAACGGCTGGGGTCCCGTCGCTAAGCGCCCCGTGTCGCGCGGGGTCGTGGCGCCCATTGGGTCGGTGCGGCACCGGGGAGGAGTTTGCCGCCTCCAGTAAAGGCTAAAGGCCCCAGGAGGCTCATCCCTGCACTCACCTGGGACTGTGGCCATCCTAGGCCATCGGTGGTCAGGGAAGACACAACTGCCGATTGTCCTGTATTCTCCCCTTTGTGCAGACGGAAATCTCAGGGTCACAGGTTAAAGGAAATGTTGAAAGTGACACAGCTAGCAAGTGGCAGAGCCAGGAGTCTTAACACTAGGCAAAAAATCACCCTGCCACCAAAAAATAGTGGAATGAATAATGTGATGTCCAGCGGAGGCTTGAAGGAAGGGTAGCATTTATCCAGTCAAAGATCCGTTCATTCAGTTCCTTTCCACAAATATTTACTGGGCATCTACTATGTACCAGGGAGCCATTAAGATCTAGGGATGCCGCAGTGTACAGAAAGAAGGCCCCCGCCCTCCTGGAGCTTATATTCCTGCAAAGAAAAGGAAAGGAAGCACATTCAGGTAAGCAGCTTGATTGGAGGAAAATGTGGCATATTTGAGAATCTAAAGAAGAGGGGGCGTCTCTGGGCTACAGAGAGGGGAGGAGGAGAATAGCAAGGAGGGGGATGGGCAGATGGGCAGAGGCCAGGATGTGTAAGATCTGGAGGCTGTGGGAAAGACTTTGGAGTTGATCCTGAGACTGTCTCGCCAGGGAAGGTGGTCTGTGGGACCACTGTCGGATGTGCGTATTTTAAATGTCCTGGTCTGCTGCTTCTGCCTCTCAGCAGAGAGGCACCGCATGGATGCTTCCCGGCTCAGGACCACCGAAAAGGCAGGTACCATCACTTTCTCCTCACTGGGAATGAGGAGGCCCTGGGGCCCAGAACACACAGGAAGCAGCAACGTGGGAACCAAGAGTCCGGCTATCTCCAGAGCAGCCTTCCAGGTACCGTGGGAGCTGTGGTATGTGAGCCCAGGCTGCCAAGCAGCCGTGAGGCATGTTTCAGCTCAGCATGAGGACAGACGTTCTTATCAGACATGCTGCTCTTTGAGAAGTTGTGAGCCCCCATCCCGACAGGCCATCCACGTTTGAGGGTCTTGGGGAAGGGGCTCCTGTCGCTTTCCAGATGGGGAGCAGAGCAGAGAGCAGTTACTGCCTGCCAGCATGCCTCTGCTGGGGCCAGGTGTCCGGGGTGCAGCGGGGAGCGGCAGTGGGGGGGCATTCCAGCTTGGCCACTTACTAGCTGGTGGCCTTAGGCAAGTTATTGACCCTTTGCTTTCCTCAGTTTCCTTATCTGTAAAATGGAGCTTGAAATAGTAACAACCTCATGGGTTCGGGTGGGGATTAAATGAGTTAGTGTATATGCATCTGTGTTACTTTCCGAAGGCTGCCATCAAACGTTACCACAGACCAGGAGGCTTAAAACAAGAGAAATGTGTGCTCTCGTGATATTGTAGGTCACAAGTCCCAAGTCCAGCAACTGGCAGGGGCGTGTTCCCTCTAGAAGCTGAGGGGAGATTCTTTCCTGCCTCTCAGCTTCTAGGGGCTCCGGGCTCCTGGACTTGTGGCGACGTCACTCAGATCTCTGCCTCTGCCTCCACGAGGCGTCCTCCTCTGTCTGCGCCTCCTCTTTTATTTATTTATTTATTTATTTATTTATTTATTTATTTTAATTTTTAATTTATTTTTGAGAGAGAGAGCAACCTCATGAGTGGGGTGGGGGAGGACAGAGAGAGAGGGAGAGAGAGAATCCCAAGAAGGCTCCACCCCAGTGTGGAGCCTGACGTGGAGCTCGATCTCACAATCCTGGGATCATGACCTGAGCCGAAATCGAGAGCTGGACACCTCACCGAGGGAGCCCCCCAGGTGCCCCTACACCTCCTCTTTTATAAAGACTCTGCTCTGTGGATTTAGGACCCACTGAGCCAATCCAAGATTATCTCACCTCAAGATCCTTAACATAATCACATCTACAAAGACCTTTTTGCCAAATAAGACCACATTTACAGGTTCCAGAATGTTATTGTAAATTATAGAATAATTTAACTACAATTGTGATCTTTCCTAAGGAGGGGGAAAAGGTACTAGGAGATCACATGTGGAACTTGGCTTGATCTGAGGGCCTGGCCTTCCCTGAGGAAGTCAGCCCCCTGCGTGTTGGCTAGCTGGACAAAGAGGAAGAGCGGATATTCCAGGGAGAGCAAGCAGTAGCGTGAAGGCCCTGAGTTTGGACCTAATCTTCCAGCGGGAAGGAGGCCATCAAGGGTTCTTGAGGAAAGGCATGAGTGGGAAGATTGAAGGAGGCGTGGTCACGTGCAGAAGGGCCGGCGGCCCCACCAGCACCATTGGTGAGTCCACAGACATAGATGGGCAGCCACTGCACAATGGTACTTTGCCCACGCAGCAGGGACATGGCCCAGAAACAGCCCAAGTGGCTCCTGGGTCAGTGGGAGAGACCACAGTGGATCATTACGATGGGGTAGTCCAGGCGATAGGAGTGTAGGGGAAAGAACTCCTAGGACCACTTCAGGGAGTCAGGAGAGGCTTCCTGGAGGAGGAGACACTTGCCCAGAAGTTAGACAAGTGGGGAGGAAACAGTGGGAATAGCAGGTGCGGAGGGACCATGGAGGCATGAAGACTGAGACACAGATTTCAGGCCTGCTGCCCTGTGGGGAGCACACAAGATTAAGAGGCTGGCAAGGACCCTGAAAGCCCCACTGGGACTTTGGGTCATTAAGGAATTTGGAACAGGCCACTGGAGCTGGTTGGCGGACTCTGGCATTTGCATGAGGGCTGGGTAGGAAGGTAGAGGTGAGGGAGGTTGAAGGCCAGAACCAGGGCAGTTTGAGCTATCATCCCAGGAGGACAAGTCAGAACCGTCTAAGTAGCACCCCAACCCCCAGCTAGATGGTTGAAACAGATCCACCTTGTAAGACTTGGCTTCCGGGTGGTGGGCCATGCTGGGGGAGGGGTAGTAATAAGCACGAGCTGGCCAAGCTTGCTCTGACAGGTACTGATGCAGGCATTCTGTGAGCATCAACCCGTTTAATCCACACAGCAGCCCTAGGTACAGAGAGGTTAGGTAACTTGCCCAAGAGCGCACAGCCGATAGAGCCAGAATGCGGAGCACTGGCAGCCTGGCTCTGGGGATAGAGAAACCATCACATTGTTAATAATGACTCACATTTACTGAGCACGCACCGTGCCAGGCATTGTCTGAGCTTCATACGAATTAATGCATTTTAATCCCTCCTTATCCTGAGACACTGAGAAATGTACAGGTTCAACAACTTACCCAAGGTCCCCAGCTGGTAAGTGGCTGAGTCGGGACTGGCACCGGCCACAGTGACAGACGCCACCACGGCACTCCGCATGTCCTAAGTAGCAGAAAACCACCCTGCTGCTGGGGAGATGCTCAGGAAAGCTCCGGGCGGCCCCCTGAGACCTAGGGGCACAGAAGAACCGGTGCTGGGGGAGGGGTGGGGAGCACCAGGCTCTGCTGCGGTCTCGGCCACAAATTAGCTGTGTCCCTGGGACAAGTCCCTCAATGCTCTGAGCCTCACTCTCTTCCCCGTCCAGTAGAAACGGTGCCGCCCCCCACACCTGCCAGACATTCTGGGATGTGAGTCCTGGTTCCACCATTTGCTCCCACCATCACCGTCTGAGTGATGGGAAGAACAGAACCTGCTTCACGGGCAGGCGAGGCCGTGGAAACAGGATCACAGTTGTGACCCACCTAAAGCAGCTGGGCCATTAATGTGCACTGTGGGTGAACACTGCTGGTGTGCATAGCAGAAAAGCCCACCTCCCTCCATCCCTGTAAGCACTGCTATTCTCCTGTTCTGGGTGAGACAACGGAGACTCAGACAAAAGGATCTGGAAACTCCAGCCGGGTCTCCGACCTCAAGCCCGCGCTGCCATCGGTCCACTTTCAGATCCTAAAGGATGATGATGGGAATTATGCTGTGTTAAACAGCTGCATGATTCCATTTATAGAACGCTATCAAAATGGCAGAATTCTAGAAAGAGAGGACTGATTCATGGTACCAGGAGTTGGGGAGAGGGAGGGAGGGGACTGCGGCTGTCAAGGGGTAGCAGGAGGGGGTCCTCGTGTGTAACGGGTCCTGCCTGGGGCGGTGCCCACAGCAGTCTGCGTGTGTGATGAGATTACGTGTAACTAAGTGCACACCCACGCAGGAGTTCAAGTAAAGCCACGGAAATCTGAATAAGGCAGGTGGATGATATCAACGTTAGTTGTCTGGTTTGTGACATTGTACTATGGGTTTGCAAGGTGTTACCTTTGGGGGAAACCAGGTGAAGGGTATCCTGGCTCTTGATTGTTACTTACAACTGCCTGTGAGTATCCAATAATCTCAATACAAAAGGTTTTCAGAGACAATGATGACTGTGAAGGTAGCTGAGCTGCCCCAGGCTCCTGCGCGGGACAGGGCTGATCTTTGGGGCAGGGGGATGGGCACCAAGGGCCTGTAGATCTTTCCCCAGAAACTAGGTAGAGCAGCCATGAGGGGTGGGAGGCAGGCAGAATGCCCAAGTTCTCCATCACTGTCCCTGCAGGGGAGTCCGGCCTCCTGGGACGCAGGGTCCCCATGCCAGGACACTCTCTTTCTTCTCCCCTCCACCTTGCAATGAAAACAGCTTTCTGTGGGCTATTTCTGGTTCTATGAATAATACATGCTTATTGTAAAGAATTCAGACAGTATAAGCAGATATAAAGAAGATGTCCTTGAATCGTGCCGCACCAGGGTGACCCCCACGAGCATTGGGGTGACCAGGGCTCGGTGGCTCTCCTCATTTACATGAATGGGCATAATTGAAACACGGTGTTTTTATTATGGATGCTTCCCCTTCCCCATTCCCATACCACATCCCCCATCAGGTAGCCCATGATAACAAACTCTATTGTTTTGGTTCACATTTTTCTCTCTAGACCTATGTAAGTATATACTATATACACACACCCATACAGGGGTTTGGGGGTCATTATTTTACAAAATGAATCCGTCATAATCACATTTATCTGCTTCTTACTCTTCACACTCGCCAACACCTGCTAGAATCCCCACCAGCATCTAGAGGGAACTGGCTTCGTTCTTTGAAAGACTGATGACACCCCACGATGTGGGCATCCCCTCCCCCCTCGCCAGCTGAGAACCATGGGCAGTAAATATCCTGGCCAGTATCAGTATTTTTATTTCCACAGATGAATTCCCAGGAGGGGCGTTGCTGGTTCGAAGGCATAAACTTTTATTTTAATCGATGCTGACAGATTACCTTCCCAGGATTCTGTGACCCGTCACCCTTCTGCCCCAATGCACGAATTTCCCATCATCAGCCAAAGCGAGGGCACTGGGGACATTGCTGCCCTGATGGGTATGAAGTGATCCATCCTTGTGATTTTAGAATGCGTCTCCCTGCCTGCCGGAGAACGGGGGAGAACTTGAATATATATGTGCCTTTAGATGCACTCTTTTGAGAATTGTCTTCATACCCTTTATCCATTTGTAGTTGGGGCTTTTTCTTTTGTCTGTTTTTTGGGGGGTGTTTCCAGTTTGTTTGGTTTTTTTAATTTATTGAAGTATATTTGACATACACTGTCCTGTTAGTGTCCGGTGTATAACGTAGAGATTGGGCAATTCTATGCATTAGTCGGTGCTGGCCACCACGAGTGTAGTCTCCATGCAACAGTATCACAGGACCACTGACTACGTTCCCTGTGCTGTACTTTACATCCTCGCAACTCATTTATTTTGTATCTGGAAGCTTGTATCTCTTACTCCTCTCACCTGTTTCTCCCATCGCCCCGCTCCCTCCCCTCTGGAAACTGTATTTATAAAACCATATCTCGCATTAGGATTGTTCTCCATACTTATGAGTCGGCTTTCTTTTGTCCATTTTTAAGTGTTCACAGCAGAGCAGACACTCCTCTGCTCGTTCTCGGGGTTCAAGCACTTTTTCCAGATCTTGCATTTCCCTCCTGATTTAGCTCGGGGCGCCTTTCGCTACACGACAACCTCGTTGTGTAGTCAAATATGTAGATAGAGCCGTCACTTTCTTTCCCTTTTCAATATAGCTTCTGAGTTTCATTCTTGGTGAGATGGTCTCCATGGCATCTAGACAGTACATGTAGCCTAGATTTTCCTATAAGTACGGGAAAACTCAGACAGCTGCTATGAATGTTTATTCCCCATGCAAAAAATAAAAACGTGATCTGGCTAGCAAATGTGACCTTATAAAATACGTTTAAATGGAGAAATTTCCAATTATTAAAAAATATTTTTAGTAGAAAATATTTCAAGAATGCCAAGTAATCTATATAACCATATGTATTTTCCAAAGCCTAGGAAGGGGGTTTCCAAAAATGTCAGTTGCATTTCTATACTGCCTCAAAAAAAAAAAAAAAAAAAAGGCACACACACACACACACACAAAAGAAAAAACACAGTGAAATTATATCTACACAAGATCCCCATTAGGGACCTGTGAGAGCTAGTTCCCCTTACACAGTAAGAAATGTGAGGGGCCCTTTTTGAGGACAGGGGCTGGACAGAGGACAGGATTCCATCAGTAATCAGTAATGATGGGGACTTGTGCTGCCATCAGATTCATTGCTTCAAGACTTTGCTGTGTGTGTTTATCTTTTTCCTAATTTCCTATGCATGGTACCATACCTATATATAATCTCCCACATTTTCCTTTTTATTTCACATGGAGTTTTTTAAAATACATCCATTTTGATACATGTGGTTGAACTGGGAATAGACATTCTGGCAATTTTTTAAAAAAAATTTAAACAGTACAACCACAGACATTTGCATTCAAATCTTCTGATGCACATAGATGAGAGGTTTCTCCATCAGGGTCTTTCAACAGCAGAAGTAGGATAATCCCTTGGCGAGGGGCTGTCCCTGGCCTCCACCTGCTAGATGCCATTAGCACCCTCCTCCTAGACATGGCAACGAATTTTCTCCAGATGTGCCAAATGTCCCCCGAGAAGGGAAAATCGCCCCTGGTTGAGAACCACTGTTCTAGAATTTACACCATAGGACAGTTAGTACTAGAGCATGGGGCGGGAACGTCTCCAAATTTATAAGACACTACCATATAGTTGTCCAAAATGTTTGTGCTAATTTATTATCTAACCAACACTCTAAGAATTCCAGATCCTCTGCATCTTTGCCAACCTACAGTCTTAGCTGGATGTGAGGTTATCGCCAGCCCCGGGAGAGTGAACTGGTGTCTTGGAGCAATTTAATTGTGAATTTCTCTGACAGAGGCTCTTGGTCTGTTTTTGGCTTTTCATACGTTCTCTCCATGAACACGCCTTTTCGTGTATCCTGTCTGTTTTGGTGACGGGGATGTTGTCTTTTTCTTATTGCTTTTCAGGGATTCTTTATATTTTCAGGATACCAGTGTTTTGTTGGGCGTATGTTTTCACACATACCTCCTTTTGGGTCAGGGCTTGCCATTTTTTATTATTGTTTCCTTAGGGTGAATAGAAATGTTAATTTTAACATAATCTGCCTTTTTAATATTTTCCTTTATGATTTGTGCTTTTTTGTGTTTTAAGAAATTCTTCCCTATCTAGAGTCCTTAAGAAGATTTCTGTCACATTCCCTTCTAAGTGTTTTCAAGTTTTACTTTTTGGTTTTGAGACTAATGCCCCTGTAGTTGAGCTTTACATACAGTGAGAGCAAGAGGTCCTGTTTCATCTTTTCCCTCCGGGAATAGCCAGTTGTCCAAGTATTGCTTATTTGAAACCCTGTCCTTTCTCGTGGAGAGCAGCAGTATGGGACTGTGACACATATCGGGCATCCAGGCATTCATGGTCTGCTTATTGTGTTCCTTGGTCTGTTTGTCTCCGTGTCAACGTCGCACTGTCATAACTATGTCAGCGTTATAGTGAGTGTTGATATTTGCCCAACCAAGCCCACCCAGGTTGTTCTACTTCTTTAGGAACATTGGAGCTATTGTCAGCCTTTGGCCATTCCATGGACATTCTGGAATTAGAAAGGTGCATTTTGCAAAGGACCTTATTGGGATTTTGATCAGAACTGCATTAAATCGATCGCACGGTTTGGAGTCCTCCCACTGATGAATCCTTCTATGCACATAGGTCTTGTTAAACATCTTTCAGTAGAGAAGTAAGATTTTTCTGTATAAAGGTCTTGTCTATCTGTCAGCAGATGTATTTCTCACTTTATTTTGCTGCCATAAATGGTATCTTTATTAAAACTATAACTGTTCTTTATCTGATTGGTGGAAGATTCTGTATACATTCATTAAATAAAGCTAATTAGGGGGTGCTTGGGTGGCTCAGTTGGTTAAGCATCTGCCTTTGGTTCAGGTCATGATCCCGGGGTCCTGAGATCGAGCCCCGAGGCGGGCTCCCTGCTTAGTGGGGATCCTGCTTCTCCCTCTCCCTCTGCTCCTCCCCCTGCTTGTGCACGCATTCTCTCTCTCAAATAAATAAATAAAATCTTTTTTAAAAATTTAAATTAATAAATAAAGCTAATTAGTTGTGTTGTTCAAGTCTTCTCCATCCTGACCAGCTTTTTTTTTTTTTTACAATTTTGCCTACAAATTATTAAGAGGTATGTTGACGCTTCACACTCATTAGGCTGGCTGCTATCCAAAAAAATAACAAGTGTCGGCGAGGGTGAGGAGAAATTGGAGCACTCATGCACTACTGGCGCGATTATAAAACGGTGTGGCCACTGTGGAAAATGGTGTGGGGATTCCTCAAAAACTGAAACAGAGAATCACCGTACAATGCAGCGATAACACTTCTGAGTCCTCACTGGAAAGAAGTGAGAGCAGGGCTTGCACAGAGAGTCGTACACTCGTGTGCACAGCAGCACTAGCCACGGCAGCCAAGTGGCACAAGCAGCCCACGTGCCCATCAATAGAGGAACGGATAAATTGTATGTGATTCGCACACACACAGAAGAATACTCACTCTTAACAAGGAAGGAAATCCAGACACCTGTCACCACATGCTGAGTGAGAGAGGCCACTCCTGAGAGGACACGGCATGGCTCCACTCCCGTGAGGGAGGTCCTAGAGCAGCCAGATTCACAGAGACAGAAGGTAGGATGGGGGGTGGATGCCAGGGGCTGGGGAGAGTGGAAAATGGGGAGTTAGTGTTTCATGGGGACAGGGTGTCAGTTTGGGAAGAAAGCTCTGGAGACGGGAGGTGGTGATGGTCGCACAGCAGTGTGAATGTGCTTCATGCCACCGAGCTGTCCATTTCACATGGCGAAGGTGGTAAACTTGACGAGATGCGTATTTCATCACAACAAACAAAACGTTGGAGAGAGGCGCGTCGAGATGCCCCACTGAGATGCGGATTTGTTGGCTTCTCCTTCTGGGGCTCTGTCTTCACATGAAACACGTGCATTCTAGAATCGTGGCCTCTTCCTGGTGGATTTATTTTCTGGTAGCAATCTTCTTTATGCTAATGATGATTTTTTTAAAGATTTATTTATTCATTTTGGAGAGAGAGAGAGGGAGAGAGTCTGAAGCAGATTCTGCACTGAGCTTGGAGCCCAACACAGGGCTCGATCTCACAACCTGAGATCACAACCTGAGCCTGAGCCTAAACCAAGAGTCAGAGACTCAACTGACTGAGCCCCCCAGGTGCTCCCCACCCCCATGAGGATTTGATCTAAGTGTTATTTTGTCCAATATTAAAGCTACTGCAGCTTTCTGTTACTTCGTACACTCTCGTCCAGCCCTTGACTTCCCACCCTCCTGTGTCTTCCTCACACTTGAGGTGCATTCCGGGCACCCATGGTTGGGTTTTGTACTGTCACCCACACGACACACTGTGACCCAGCCTGCCGGCTTGTTTGTCTATGCAGCCTGTGACTACCCATATCTTTGGGGCTATTTCTACCCATCTGATTTTGTATTTTTACTTGTCTTTGCTTCTCTTTGCTCCTCTTTTTTCTCCATTTTTGTTCTTCTTTGGGATTGTTTGAGCTTTTGCTCTTATTCCATTTCCTCTGTTTGAAAGCTATAGAGTTTATTTCCATATTTTCAGTGCTTAACCTAGTGATTTTACCATATTTGTTTTTTTAAATACTGATTGATTGACTGATTTAAGAGAGAGCACAAAAGCAAGAGGGGCAGAGGGAGAGGGAGAGAGAATCCCAAGCAGACTCCCCACTGAGTATGGAACTCAATGCGGGATTCAGTCTCAAGACCCCGAGATCATGACCTTTGCTGAGATCAAGAGTTGGATACTCAGCTGACAGCACCATCCAGGCTCCCCTACCATATTTATTTTATAAAGCTTTAATTAATATCTCAGCCATCACCTCAAACATTAAATGGTTTGACCTCCATCACTACTCTCCCAGGTTACAAGGTATCTGTTCAGTATTGTGGTTCTAGCTTCCGGTTTTTTTAACCCTGTAATGTAAACATCACCCATTTTATAGACACAATATGTACTATTCAGTTTTAAATATTTTGTCTCCAATCCCTTGATTTCTTCTTTGACTGATGTATTAATTAGAAACGTGTTGCTTTATTTCCTAATATTTGGGGGATTTTCTGGACATCTTATTGTTACTAAATTATAATTTCACACTTCCGTCATCAAAGAACGGGGTTCTGTATGGTTTGAGTTGTTTTCAATTTGAGACGTATTTTATTGTCTGGCACATGGTCTATCTTGGTGAATTTTCCATTCGTGTGTGAAAAGATGCAATTTCTGCTCTTATTGGGGAGAGGATTCCGTAATGTCAACTAGGTCAGGGTCATTGACGGGGCTTTCCAGATCTCCTCATATGCCTACTGATTTTTATCTTCTTTTTCTCCCAATTACTGAGAGAGTGAGTGATGTCAAAAAATCTGCAAGTATAATTATAAATTTGTTTCTCCTTTCAGTTCTGTCAGTTTTGATTCGTGTATTCTGAAGCTTTATTAATACAGATATACATATTTAAGGTTGCCTTGGCTTCTTCATGAGTTGGCCCTTCGCCTCCGTGACACAGCTCTGGCAGTATTCCTTGCTGTGAGCTCTGTTTTGTCTGATAGTCACGTAGCCCTGGGAAACCCCTTATCCTTAGGTCTTCCGTGGTCTGTTTTCCCACCCTTCTCCTGTCAGCACCTCTTCCTTCATATTTAAAAAGAGTTTCTTGCAGCCAGCACTTCTTTGGGTCCTTGTATGTGCCCAGTCTGATAGTCTCTGCCTCTTCCATGGGGTAGTGAGTCCCTTTACCGTGACTGTAATTGTTCACAGGGTCTGGCTGAAGTTTGCCACCTTAGTACTTGCTTTTCATTTGCCTTACCTTTTTCGTGTTTCTTCTTTTCCTTTCTTATTTCGAATTACATCTTTTTAGTACCCCCATTTTATATCTTCTATTAAATTAACAGCTGTACCGCTATTTTATTTTTTTACTGGTTGTTCTAGAATTTATAATGTGCGTCTTTGTTTATTAAGGATTTTATTTATTTGTCAGAGAGAGAGAAAGCGAACACAAGCAGGGGGAGTGGCGCACAGAGGGACAAGCAGACTCCCTGCTGAGCAAGGAGCCAGATGCGGAACTTGATTCCAGGACCGGGATCATGACCAGAGCTGAAGGGAGAGCTTCACTGGCTGAGCCGCCCAGGCGCCCCAGCAATGTCTGTGCTTACCCCAGTCTCACTCAAATAACACAGACGCCCTCACATAGCCTCTCCTTTGTGCTATTTTCCTTCTATAGTTCTTACAAATTCAAAAGTGCAGTATAATTACTTTTGCTTAAAACTGTCCATTATCGGGGCACCTGGGTGGCTCAGGGGGTGAAGCGTCTGCCTTTGGCACAGGTCATGATCCCAGGATCCTGGGATCAAATCCCGCATTGGGCTCCCTGCTCAGCGAGGAGCTTGCTTCTCCCAGTCAAATAAATAGATAAAATCTTTTAAAAAGCCTGTCAATTCTGTTTCTGTAACGACTTTATTGAGGTGCAGTCAGTCTAGAATGAACTGCATGTACAAAGAATGCAGAGAAGCTTTGACACATGTGTTCGCCCGTGGAACCATCAAAGCCGTCAAGATAACACATCCGTCCCTCTGAAAGTTGCTCGGAGCCCCTTGGTGAGCCCTGCCCCACACCCAGCGCTGGTCCTGGCATCCTTCTGGACTTGTGTCCAGAAGCACAGTTATTTTGAGTTTCGTCCAAGTTCTTGCATGTGCCAGGAGTATGGCTTAATGGCTCAGGAGCTCCCCATTGCCTGGAAGGACCGCAGTTCGGTTCTCCAGTCTGGGGTTAAGGCCATTCGGGATGTTTCCGGTTTGGAACTATTACAAATAGCGCTGTAGTAAATACGTCTGTAGAAGCCTTTGCGTGGACATATGCCCTCATTTCTTTTGGACACATAGCTAGGAATGTAATGTCCCGATCGTGTGGAAATGTATGTTGAACTTTATAAGAACGGACACACTGCTTTCTAAGGTGGTGCCACCGTTCTACATCCCCACCAGCAGTGTGGGGCCCCAGTCCCTCCACATCCTCGCCACGACCTGCTGTGCTCTTTTTAAGTTTACACGTTCTCATGGGTGTGGAGTAGCCCTCACTGGACTTTTCGTTTTTATTCTGGGCTCATATATGGTATAGAGTGATAGGCTTGGATTGAAGATGCTGTTCTCCAGAGAGCACTTCCATTTGCTTCTTTTGAAAAAATTTTTTATTTAAATTCAAATTAATTAACATATACTGTATTACTGGTTCCAGTGGTAGAATTTAGTTGATTCATCAATTTGCATTTGCTTCTTCTAGGCTCCAGGGGGCGCTACTAATCTGTAGCTTTTTTTTTTTTTTTAATTATGTTTAGTTAGAGGTAATTAGGCTCTTTTTTTTTTAAAGATTTTATTTATTTACTTGACAGAAAGAGAGACAGCCGGCGAAAGAGGGAACACAAGCAGGGGGAGTGGGAGAGGAAGAAGCAGGCTCCCAGTGAAGCAGGGAGCCCCGTGCGATGCGGGACTCGATCCCGCGACCCTGGCATCTCGCCCTGAGCCAAAGGCAGACGCTTAACGACTGAGCCACTCAGGCGCCCCTAATCTGTAGCTATTTTAACTTAGTTTGATGGGTGAGATTTTCCCCTGCCAAAGAGTGCAGATTTGATGCTCAGACACACATGGGAGCAGTCTTCTGGCTACACATTCACGGGAGAGACTATTTATTTATATCACCTTTGGCTTTTCCACCAGAGGCAGCCGATGTGGGCAGATTTGTTCATTGATCCACATGGCACCGGCCTGTGTTCCTCAAACTTGAAGCTCCTGTAGGTGTTTGTACCCAGTGGAGGCCAGACTTCTGGGTTCATACTCTGGTTTGGGCTGATTATTTCTCTTTTAGTGAGGAGGCGTGTGGACCTTGGGTATTTCCCAGGATTTTCCTGTGAGTTCAGTAAGGCATTTTGGGAATGTTGGAGATAATCCCCCATCTCAATACTTTCATTTGACAAGGTATTGCTGTTGAGGGCTTCCTATCTGAGCATGCTATTAGGATCCCAACGTCTCCCAGTGTGATTTTTATTGTTTGCTTTATTAATTTAGGTCTTTAATCCATCCAGAGTTTACTTTTGTATTTGTTATTAGACTGGAGTCTATTCCCTTTTTAGACAGCTAGCCAGTTATCAGCAGTATTGATTAATAGCAAACCTATATACATGCACCCCTACAGTATTTCACAGAACCTTCAAACACCCCTGTGATGCTATTAATACTAGCTCTACTCCATAGAGGAAGAAACTGAGGAACAGAGAGCTTTCCTGACTTCTTAGTTGAAACCCTTGGTTGGTTAAAAAGAAAACATGGAAATGGAGTTGGGAGCTTTGGGGAGTAGGAAAAAAACCAAATTATATCTTTACACAAGTATTGCTCGTTACCCTTGAGATATGCAGAAGACCTCCGAAATGATAACTGGCGTACTTACTGAGTGCCTCCCTTGTACTTGGGGAGCACTAACTCTTCGATCCCACAACTGTGCCTAATAATAAGCACTATTATCATCCCCACTTAACCGATGTAGAGATTGAGGCCTAGAGAGATGAAGCAAGCAGCCCGAGGTCACCCAGCAGAGGTAGGCTGATGAACCCAGACCGCCTGGCTCTAGAAGCCGTGCCGTCCCATAGGCAACCTCAGAATTACCCAGAGAGTGTGTGAAGCCCCTGACCGCCTTCCTGTCACCTGCCACAGACGGGAAGGGAAAACGCGATCATGGAAGTGTTGCCATTGGAAGGCGAGGTGGAGCTTGTGGCTATTTTTATATGTTTAGAGTTATCTTTGAAATTTTATTTGGAAAAAAATGTTTAAGGTAAGTGAGGCACCAATGGGTTAACAGGTGGTTGGTTGGCTTTGAAGCGCTAGGTTCCGGAAGAGGGGCTGCTCTGAATTTTCTAATTTCGCCATAGTGATAATGCGTTATGTATTCTGGTGTGATTTGGAAATATTAAAAGACAATTCAAAGATGAGCCGTCGCTGATTGGCTCTTCCCCGTCAACCAGGCGCACTTATATTATATAACTGCGGTGCGGGCGGAGTGACAGGCTCAGCCAGAAGCGGGGGCGCCGGGAGAGGCTCGCCCTGCCCTCCGCCCCGCCCCCGCCCCCCTTCTGGCCCCGCCCAGCCCCCCGGCTTCCCGGAAAGCCCGGAGCTCCGGACACCCTGAGCGGCTGGGACTCCGGCCCCGAGCGCCCACCCAGGCCCCTGGCGGCGCGACGCGGTTCCCAGCGGACAGAGCCCTCGGCCCGGGGACCCGCAGCGGCGGGGCGGAGAGGAGGGGCGCCGGGCGGGCGCACCGGGGGCACTGAACCGGAGCTGCGGGCGCGGGGCGGCGGCCCGGGCGGGCGGGCGACATGCAGCGGGACAGCGGCCAGGCTGCGGGTCAGTGGCTGAACTTGCGCCCCTCCCCGTCGCGCGCGCCCTGCTGCCCGGGAGTGCGGAGGTCGTCCCCGGGACGGGGTGGGCGTGCTCCGGTGCAGCCAGCACCGCGTCTCGGGTGTCCACGCCCGGCGGGCCCAGGCCCTGGAACGTCACCCGGCCCGCGCCCCGCCGGGTCCTCTCCCCGCGCGTCCCGGGGCACAGATGCCCGCCCTGACTTCCCGCCGCCTGGCTGCGGTGCTGTCTGCGGCCGCCAGTGCCGAAGCCGGTGTGGCCCGGGCTGCAGGGCTGGCCTGCGATCTGGGCCGCCGCGCACGGTCCCGGGCGCTGCTTGGGGCACAGGGGCGCACGCAGTCAGCGGACGTCTCTGCTGTTGAGAGCAGTTGCGTCGTGGGGCCCTCGGCCAGGCTAAGGCTCTGGCTCAGCGAACCTGTGCTCACCTGTCCGATATAATGCCCCCAGCGACCTGGGGGCGGGCATTGTCACATCTCCACAGTGAGAAACCCAAGGCGTTCAGTAACCTGATCTGGGCCCCGCGGGTCTTCAGGGCGTAACCAGGGTTGGAACCCAGTTATGCAAGAGCCAGATGTTCTTGCCAAGTGCGCAGGTGGTAAAATTGATGCTGGAAAGGTTCAGGTCTTTGTCCAGAGCCTTCCCTTTCGCAGAAAATCCCATTTTCTAACCTCATAGGACAATTAACTGAAAATGATTTAATTGCTCCTGGCTAATGTGTTTCTGGCACTGGAGGGCAAGTGGCATTCGAGCCTAAAGTTGAACTGGCAGAAGGTATTCTCACGTTCCAAAGCAGGCTTTGACTTAGAGCAGTTCTTGGCTATTGCCTCCTTCCTGAGTGCCAGGCTCTGTAACAACAGCCTCCATCTTCACTGGCCCCTTCCCATTTTACAGGTGGGGAAACCGAGGCACTGAGCAATGATATGGCTGGTAGGTGGCAGAGCCGGACATTCTAGCCAACTTACAGGTGTGAGCACTGCACTGTGCAGCCAGTGGGAGCGAGGGCTCCAGGGTAGGCACAGCCTGTCTCTGAACTGGAGATCATTAGGACATCATAGAGCATTCCTGAGCTTCCATTTACTCATAATTAAAATGAAGGCAATCACCATGGCTTTTGTCCTCCAGGGAACTGAGGCTCAGTGTTAATCAGGAGCTCTGTGTAGTCTGTGCTGTCGCCCACTGCCGTTCCTGCAGCCTCTGCCTGGGGCCTGGAACTGTGTCCGACCCTGGTACTTATATCTGTCCCCTGAATGAATAAATCATCCATGGCTGACTCCCAAATGGGCCCCTCCCTGTTGCCCGCTGTGCTGGGCCTTTGGAAAGAGGCTGAGGCAGGGGAGATTTGGGACTGGGCCCAGCAGGATGAGGGCATCTGAAGTCAGGCTGTACTGAATGCGAGAGGATTTCTGTTCGTTAGCAAGGTGGCTGGGGAGGTGGAAAGGATAGACAGCCCAAAATGGAGGGTCCCATCTGCCCCTACCCTGCTGTGGACATTCAGAAAGTTCACTGACATCCCTGAACTTCCTTCTCCACCTGTGGATGTGACCATGGTGAGGAGCCATGCTGAAGATTAAAGCAAGATAACACACATGAAGGGATTATTGACCATCCGTGTTGACTCTGCCTTTCAGTGTCATTTGTATCAGTTGGATGCGTGTGGGGCTGGAGAAGCACGAAGGCTCAGCCTCCTGGCGCCGCAAATGCTAGGCCAGGGCATCAGGACTTCATGCCGAAGTCAAGGGAGTCATAGAGGGATGTGAGCAGAGAGGGAGGTGGTGGCAGAGGCAGAGATCTCCAGGAGGAAGCTGAGTCTTACACTGTTGGCAGGCATGAGATGGGTCCAGCCCCATGGAAGGGAATGTGCCAGCCAGGGTGTGTCTGGTCTATGTGGACCACAAATACACATGCCCTTTGACCCAGCAACCCAGTTCCTAGAGAGCCCACCACATGCATGTGATGCCATGTGGTCAGAGACCAGGGATAACCTGCATGTGTTACCAGGGGCTGCTAAATGCACGGTGGCCCATCCACACTGGGAATGTGATGCAGCCTTCCCAAAAACTGTGGCCAGCAGAAGGAGCTCCAAAGCACAGTCAACAAAAGAAGCAAATCAAATTCAGTGCAACTAGTTTGCCATTGTGCAGGGGACCAAGTGCGTGTAAATGTGCAGACTAGATCCGAAAGCGCATGTGACATGCCCCTCACCATGGTTGCCTCCAGGGAGGACCTGGGTGCTGCAGGATGAGAGAGGGGTGAGCTAGCTGTAGCTTTTACCATTACCTCATGAATACCCCCTTGAATTCTAAGCCATCCGCATGAGTTATGACTCAAAAATACCATCTAAAACAAAACATCATGGCTTGTTAATAAGCTAGGATACTAATGGGGTCACACTTGAGGACATACCTTGTGAGTTGTAACCTTCCTCTCAGCATGGGGAACCACAGCCAGGACAGGTGAGGGAGGAGGACAGACCACTGGGCTGGCAGCCAGGAGACCTGGGTTCAAGATTCCACTTGGCCTTTCCTACCTGGGTTTTTCTGGATGATCGCTCTGCTTCCCTGTACCTCAGTTTCCCCATCTACACACGGACCCGCATGTGTGTGTAGATAGGAGAAAGCACAGTCGCACGTGCACCTACTAGACCCGAGCTATGCAGTGTCCCATTCCCACCTCCCTCCCATCTGTAAAATGGGATCAGGGGATAACTTGGCCACAGTTGACATTCCCGAGGGATACATTTCTGCTAATGCACCAATGTAAAACGCCACCAAAATAAGAGCCTACTAAGTGCCCTGTGCTGTACTTTACAAGTTTCAGTCTAATCCCCACGCCCCCCAGAACGTCGGCTCCAGGAGGACTGGATTTCTGTCTGCACGCCCAACGTACAGCAGGCGTCCTGTCGATCCCTGTTGTGTGACTGGCCTCTCAGCACCTCCATGAGGCAGGCATGAATTCTGCCCCAGCGTGTGCCGCGGGAACTGCAGTCCCTGCGGGTGAAGCATGTTGCTAATGACATGAAGCTCATCCATGGGAGCGGGGGTCTGACCTCAGACTGCCAGGGTCCAGAGCCCACGCTTTTAACAATGGTTAAATGGTTAATATGTTAAATTGCAACAGATGGTGGATTTTGGATATTTGGTTTTATAAACACAATTTTTTTTTTACATTTAACCATTTTTAAATGCTTAAATGGTTTAAAAGGCTGTGCCAGCTCCCTGGGGCCTCACTTGTTTCTATGCACCAGCTCCGCTGTGTAGTTACCGTTTGTGGCCCAGAAAAGTGACCGCCAACTCTGGTTTCCGGAGTTTGCTGTCACTTGTGAGCATCTGAAAATGCATGCGTCACACTACAGAGTGCCTGGGCCAGACAGACCCAGGGGGTGGCGATGATTCAATACCTCGGACCTTATGGGGCCATTTCTTCCTGTTTCAGCACCTGCAGAACCCCTTCTCCCGCCTCCAGATAAGACCGGAGGCCTGCCCCCAGGATGCTCCGTGATCCGCACCCACTACCGGGACCCCACGTCTCTGCCCATGCAGCACGTCATGCTGGCCAACCAGGGTGACCCAAAGGAGCAGGACACAGAGGAGCCAAAGGCAAGTGCAATACTCAGGCCAGGCACAGAGCGCTGGGCCAGCATTGTTGCCAGCTGCATGCTTAACATTTCCTGTGTTCTGAGCTCTGTGCCTTGTCTGAACCCTGTCAACCTTGCAAGGTTGGTATTTTTACCCCCACTTTTCAATGAGGATAGAATTAAGGCACAGAGAGGTCAAGGAACTTGCCCAGGGTCACACAGTAAATCGCAGGGCAGGATTTAAGCTCAGAGAGTCTGGCTCTCAAGCCCAGCCACTCCAGGAAACTTGGGGTTGCTGGTCAACATTCTGGGGTTAGGCGAGGCATTCTCACATGGAGATAGCGTGATCTATTCTGAAGCCTAAATACAGATCGTCTACCAAAGGGTTTGTTCCACAACAGGTGCACAATGATTTTTTTTCTTTTTCCCTTATTATTGTAATAGTTCGAGTGAGAGATGACCAGGTATGCTTAGAAACATGAAAATAAAATAACCCTCTGTATGCATTAAGATGAGCCTCAGCTTCACATTACAGAAAACTCCCCAAGTAATAGTGATTTAGACAACATCGAAAGTGTTTCTTTCTCATGGAAATGACATATAAAGGTAGGTGGTTTGGGGCACTATGGAGGTATCACACCCAACAAGGGCCCAGACTCTGTCCATCTCATTGCTCTATTATCCTTAGCATGCTGCCTCATAGTCCAATGTGGCTGCTTGAGCACCAGTCTTCATGTCTGCATCCAGCCAGCATGGGGGAGAAAGAGATGAAAAAGATGCCTTCCTTTTATGAAGATGTTCCAGAAGTTGCATACCATACTTCAGTTTTTCGTTATTGGCCAGATCTTAGTCACATGGCCCCAAATGGCTGCAAGGAAGGCTGAGAAATGTATTTATTCCAGGTGGCCATGGGTCCAACTAAAAATCAGGGTTCAATTTCTAATAAAGAAGGGTAGAATGGATACTGGGGAGATGACTGGCAGTGTCTGCCACAGCCACAGAGAGATGTGTGAGGAGCTGAACTCAGGCTTGGCTCCCCTTTAAGCCACAGCTAAATCCCAATCATGGTGGCACTTTCTTGTGTATATCTTCTTCGTGTGACCGTCGCAACGAGCCAGCCCCACTTTCTGGGTGGGTGTGCACTCAGAAAAGTCTAAGGGCTTTCCGGAGGCAACAGGTGCAGAAGGCGGTGGAACAGGATTAGAACACAAGAGGGCTGACCTCCATCCCAGTAACAGCCACCCCACAGGCTTCCTGGGCCCTGGCACCTGTCCGAGCCTGTATGGCCCTTACAGCCAGCAAGGGAAAAGCTGGCATCTCCCCGCACAGAGGAGGACACCAGGGCACAGAGAGGTTAGGTAATGTGCTAGAGGTTCCACAGCCGTGGAGACGCTGGGACTCACATGTGGACCGTCGTACTCCTGAATCCATGCTCTGACCACCACCCTCCATTGCCACACAGAATCATCAGTTCTGCCTGAGGCATCTGGTCTGCAAAGCTGGTTAAAGCCAAGATGAGAGATTAGACTAGGAGGTGTCTACTAGGCTTCCATTAGAAAAAAAATAGAAAAGCACTTCTCTTGCAGTGTTGGTTTATTTCAGAAGTAAATGAACTAGAATTCTGATTTAAGAGGACCATGATATCTAAAGGCAGGGACCCAGGTTTTAACAGTTTAACCTCTCTCGTGGTGTCTAGAACGTACTGTCTTGTAATAAACATCCTCACTTCAGGTGCGGCGGCGCAGTGGGGAGGGGGCCGGTGCTGCATGCCCTTTAACTAAGCCGCTACTGCCCTCGTGCAAATAACCAGGACCCAGACTTTGCTGAGGAGTTGACTGTAAATCGCACAGAGGCCCAGAGTCTTTCCCTGAGCATGCTTATGAGTAAGCATCATCCGAGCTTTGGTCTGGTTCCCAAAAGAAGGACACGAAAAGTTGCATAAACTAAACTATTTTTCTCTGTGATGCTTGCTCAGTCTCCTTGTAGAATCCTGTTCATGAGCGTGTCCTTGAGGTCTTCCCTCTCTGGCCAGGAGAAGACGCATGTGCAGAGTCCTTGCTAGGTGCCCGGTCCTGTGCTAGCCCTTTACAGACACTAGTTCATTGGCCCAGTGCTGCCTTTTGCATCATACGTAGGAGCTGCAGGGGTAAAGACGGCTCTCAGACCCATGGCGCGTCAGAGCTGGTGAGGGGGTGGGGAGCCGTGTCTGTCACTCCAGCCCCTTGTACCTGCCACTCCACCTTGCTGACTCCCAAAGGAGCTTTTCTTTGTACAAGAAAAGTCTGTCTATTGAACCAAATATCCAAAATTCATCGTCTGTTGCAATTTGAATATGAAAGGTTTGTGCTGGTCAAGAATCCTCTCAGAAGGGATTTCCCCCCCTTGGATTTTGCCAATCAAAACGGCAAAATTGACCCTCTGCTCTGCTGAAGGTGGGCTTTCTGCTCCACTACCAACCACACTGTTTTCTTTGCTCTTGTCTTGCTCACTGTGTTCTGTGCTGCCTTCTCCCTTTTAATGGATGTCCTCCAGTGTGTGGGAATGTTCTCCACACAGTAACACCTGTGCTAATGACCAGCTCACAGTGTACATGGCTCTATTTAGGGCAGAGTCAGTTAAGTGCAAATCCTGTGTGAGAAATGGAGGGAGAACAAAAGGCCGCAGAGAAACCTATCCCAAGTGCCTCTGCCTCCAGGACTATAGTTCGTGGGCAAACTAAGAAAACACTCAGGAAAGATTTTCTTGTAATAAAGAAGCTGAAACAAAGGGCCAGGGACAGCAGTAAAATGATAAACAAGCACACTTATTTCGACTTTTGATTTATAATCTAAGGAGATAGAGAAGTACAATAAAATACGTGGAAATATTTCCTCTAATTGGAAACAAACAGCTTCCCCTCTGTGCTACAGCAGAAGAGCTGAGCAGGGAGAGGGAAGGGTGCAGCTCTGGCTGTGATGCAGGACAGAGGTCACCTGGCCCATGTCCCACTTGACCCCAGGCAGCTATGGGGTCTCCCTTAGGAGGCATGGCTCCAACAGAAGCCATGGAGTGCTCCTGGCTCTCGGCTGGGCTCAGCCACTCAGTGGCCAATCACACCATCTTTTTGAGTGTCTTCCTGTGGCATGGGATGATGATCATATTTGCTTTCACTGGGGAACGTGAGGCTCACATTCAGGAACACGGGTGTTGGAAAGCCCTTGGTGAACTCCACTGTTAATGGGGGTGGTTTTCAAAAGCGTTTACTAGGAGGAAATCAAAGCTGACCACAGTTCCTGGGAGCTCTCCAGGGTCCTGAAAGAATTGTCCTTCACTTCCAGATTCCAGGGATCTGCATAGTCTGTGAAGGGAGTGAGAGTATCATTATTGTGCACCTACTGCATGCCTGGCACCTTGCTAGGTGCTCTGCGGCACTATCTCATTACCACACATGCTTGCTAGCCTGGCTCTTTGCCTCTTCCTGCCTAAGCTCTGCCCTCCTGCTCCTTAAGCCCCCCGATGCCAGTTGCTGCCCTGACCTCTGTCCTTCAGTCCCCAGCACGTCTGACCTGGCTGCGGCAGTGCCAAATCATCACCTAGGCAGCCAGCTGAGCCACTGACCAGTTTTGTATCCCCTGGCTCCGGGAAGGCCCAAATGCGCATGTCTGGGAGGAAGCTTTGAACAGGAAAGCTGGATTTTTGAAATAGATTTTCAACATGTTGAAACAGGGGTTTACAAGGGCACATTCTGAGTTCTTTCTACCATTCTGGGCACATGCCTGTGTTTGGTTTAGGAAACTTGGAATCTGAGCCCTGAATGCAAGGACATCCAGGCTGTCATTCTGTAACCCCTACCCCTTGTAATGAATTGTTGCAATTATTTATATACAACTCAGCCTCCAGCACTGGGCTGTGAGCTGCTTGAGGGCAGGGCCTGTGTCCTACTCAGTCATCTAGACTCTGAGCAGGCACAGAGCCCTGGTGATAGCAAGGGCTCAGGCACTGTCGATGGATCCAACACGCACAATGAATGAAGAGTAAGTGTGCAGCTTGGGCCTCTCTCCCAACACTGGCTTCAGTGGAAGAGAGTTCAATCCTAGTGGCCTGCACTGAGTGAGCACTTCCTGGGTACCTGGCCCTGTTTTAAGAGCTACAAGAATATTAACACATTTAGTCCTTACCACAGTGCACAGGTAAGGACTGTCATGATCTCCATTTTACAAGTGGGGAAACTGAGGCACAGGGATGTTCCTAACTTGTCTAAGGCCACACAGCAGGTAAGTGGCAGAGCTGAGATGTGAACCCGGCTGGACTTCAGTCAAGCTCAGGTATTAACCTTCTGCCCCCTGCCCACCTCTCGCCCCAGTGCCGAGGTTTGGTCCCATCCCCCTGTGAAACTAGTCACCTAAACCTTGGGTTGCTTTCTTGATCACGCCCGATGAGCATTCTGCAGCTTGGATGAGAAGGAACATCCCAACTCCCGCACCTGCTGGGGACTGGGGCAGTGATCGCATCTCCGTGCCTCGGTCCCCTCATGTCAGGGGATGATCTCTACTCTGCAGAGTTGCTAGGAGGTGAGAGGCCATGTGGACAGAGAGGACACTTTAGTGTCCTGTCATTATTGATGTAAACTGTGATGGGAATATGGTAAATCATGACCGATGGTCTCGAGGTTTTCCTCTCTGCTATTTCTGTTTCAGAAAAGGAAAGGGGGCTGGCCCAAAGGCAAGAAAAGGAAACCCCCGAGGGATATTTCTGTTCCCCGCGCTCCTGTGACAGGGTAAGATGGGGCACACTACCTGACGGGGTACTAAGACAGTGGCCATGTGTGCAGGGCGTGGCCATGACCCCATCTCAGCCTTGATCTATTTTCTGCCAGCGGCCTCACATCATAGGGAGGGGATGTGGGTTGTTAGTTCTTTAAGCTGTAGTAAGGTTCTGATGCTCAAAGGTGAGGAGAGAAGAACTGTGTGTGGGTCACAGACCAGAAGAGGGTGGCTTTGGGGTCCACAGATCGGGTTTCCCTTCCAAGCTGGCAGATGTGGGTGCTCTGGAATGAGCTAGTTAACCTCCATCAAGGCTCAAGATGCCCCTCCCAGTGCTCCGAAACCTTGTCCCTTGTCTCCTGGCATCTTGGGCTGCAGAAAACAGGTCCCATGACAGTCACTTCCCACTGCTCTGCAGGTCACCCTGCTCTTCTTTACCCCCATGTTTCCCAGGGTGAAGGCCTTCTTCTCCATCTCCTGTAACCCTGTGGACAGGTGGTATTACGTATGTCCATTCCACAGAGGGGGAAACCGAGGCTCAGACTTGCCGCCCACTCTTGGCATGCCTCGTGCCCCTGCCTTGGGGAGCCTCCTCTGGCTCCTCTGTCTTTCATGAGTCTCTGGATAAATCAGCCATTCGAGTATTTCTCCCTCTTGAACTAAGCTCCATTCACTGGTTAGATTGAAATATGGGCAAACCCATGATTACTTATGTTTATAAAAACCAGGAAGTGGAAATCGCTCCCCTGGGCCCGCTGCCCCTCCCCGCCCCCTGCGGTTGGTCACTCAAGCTGCTGTTTGTTCCATTCCCGGCCCAGGTACGTGATCTTCCTAAATGAGCAGAGGAGCCAGCTGAGGGCCAGGCACCCAGATCTGCCTTTTACAGAAATCACAAAGATCTTGGCAGCGCAGTGGGCTCAGCTGTCTCAAGAGAAAAAGCAAGTAAGTCCTTTTCTGCATAGAACGAGGAGAACGTGGCCCCCTCTGCCAAAAGCCTCCATTCGGGGCTGTTCCCCTCCCCCAGCCCATCTTTTCACACAGGAGCCACAGGGAACCTTCTGGAAAGCAGGCATGAATTGCCTCTCACCCCACCCCTTAAATGCTGGTTCTCCCTTGCTTTTGGCTCCCACCATTTAGCAAACTGGGTTAAGCAGAACGACTAATCCACGAAACATAGGTAACTTGTCACATAAGTTTAGGAAATTCTGTAGTAAGTCATGTGAAATAGGCTTTTCCCTCTGTAGAATGTTTTGGGAGCATTTAATAGGCTTCTGTTCGCTTAAAAAGTATTTCAGTTGAGGCCATGCTCTCGCGGAGGGAGGCATGGAGGGAGAGACAGAGGAAAGTACTTTGAGGGCATGAAAGTCTCAGAGTCTCAGCTCTAGGGTGAGAGATTTCTCAAAACTAATTCTACATGGAACCCCTTTTCCAGCGAACACTTGTAACCTACCCCGGAAGTATGTTCTAGGGGTCACAGGGAAGGAAACACCAGCTTGTGGGGTAGAGCCAGGGCATATGTGCCCACCATCAACTTCCACCACTCCCTCTTCTGTACTTGTCAGCCACACTGGTCAAGCCATGCCCGCTCCAACGTCACCTCCTACAAGAAGCCCTCCCAAACCCTCTCTAAGTAGGTCTGACCCCCAAAGCCCATACTTTTCCCAGAACAGCCTCTTGCCTTCAGAGTGTCATTTTTTTGGGTCAAATGCCATGACTCTGAGATAAACTTCTTCAAATCTCTGCACTTTCAGCTTGTCTTGGCCACAGAAAGCCCTTGGTTCAAATTAACTATTACAGAGGAGTCCTAATTTGGGGTGGGAGGTGTCAATATCACCCCTGTTCTTACAACCCAGCTTACAACCACTTGGGAGTTAGATCCAGTGGCTGGACACTGGACAACCCCTAGCTGTCCTGGAGAGGACAGGTCCCTGACTGTGGCCAAGAGCAGACAAGAGCCCTTGCTCTCCACCAGGGTCTCAGAGGAAGGGAGAGAGGGCAGGACTCCACCCAGCATCTCTGATTCTGGCCCTGGCTTAGCACTCAGAGAAGCCACTCCTCCTGCCGGTGCAGGAGAGGCCAGGAGGGGTAAGCCAGTGGGGCTCCCTCGGTACAGAAGGAAACATCAGGAGTGGGGAGGAAGTGTCCCCATCACACTTGCTAACTTGTCAAACCAATCAAAGCAAAGCTACTGTGGTTACACTTGGGTGAGGATGATTAGGGTCGGTCCCCACCTGTTACAGTGACTTAAACCCCTAACATTCCAGGCCGAGCAGCTGAGCCAAAACTACAATTTGCCATGCAAATTAGCAGGGTGCTGGCAAAGCCTAGCACATCTCTGGTGGGACAGCCAGAGGCAGAGTCTCTGATCCAAGGTTTTAGGGAGTCTCTGAGCTATTTTCATGATCTCAGAAATCCTTCACCCTCTCCCTGCTCCAGCTGCCATCCTTGGAGCTCCTCCAAAGCCTAGTTTTAAAAACCCTGCCTTACACAATCCTCAGCTGTCCCCTTGGTGGGACTCAGGTCCCTGCAAGAATGGGGCTCAGGCTGTGTGCCAACTGACAGGTAGAAAGAGGGTCCAGAAGCCTGAGGAAAGAAGGAGGCCATCTGAGAGACTGTCTGCTCCACACTTTAGAAGGACGAACCCAGCATATCAATGCTTTAAAATCGTTTTAACTTAATAACGTGATTATTTATTTCAAATTACCAAGTGTCTAAAGTAAATAACCGCTGTGGATATTCATTACCTGACAAGCATTCTTCGGGCAAACTTTTGCCCCCCATACCACCCATGCTGTCCCCCTGCTGTCCCTGGGTTACACCAACCTGGTGCGGCTGGAGATGAGTCAAGGTCCCCACCTTCGGGAGCTCACAGTCAAGGGGGTCAGGACCTGAAGTGGACGCATACAATCCAGGGTGAGGATTGCCCAGGACCAAAGTCTGTACCAGGACTGGCGTGCTCCAGCAGGTACCTGAGTGTGCTAGCGCCCAGCCCAGCCTGACGGCATCAGAAAAAGATCCTTGAGGAGGTAAATAGATGCTCTATGATGGATCTTGTAGGATAAGTATGATTTGGCCAGAGGAGGAAAGGCGAGATGGGTGTTTCTGACGGAGGGAAAACAGTAGCCGAGGGGTAGCTTGGGGCTGGCTCTGATTTGTCCTTTATCACCAGTGCCCAGCCCGGCACGCTGCACAGGGTAAAGCACTGATTTTGCATGAGTGATGATTGACTAGAAGTGGCATGTCCCTCAAGAGAGACCTGAGAGTGCTACCCTCCTCTGCAGTCACCAGATCACACGTGGCAGAACGGTGAAAGCTGTGGGACGGGGGGAGGGACAGATTCCAGTAGGTTGGAAGAAAACCTTCTGTGGGGTCAGCATCATTCAAACAAGGAATGAACTTGCTGTAGGTAGTGAGGTCCCCATCCCAGGGGTGTGCAAGCAGAAGCTGGGTAGTAGCTTCTTGGGACCTTCCTAGAGAAGCCAAGGCAAATGGGATGAGAAGCCTCCCCCCACAGATCAGGAGAGTCTGAGAATCACTGCGCTCCTTCTTCCAGAGGTATGTTTACGAGGCGGACGAGGACAAGCAACGCTACCTCCGTGAGCTGCAGGCCTACCAGAGCTCCCAGGCGTACCGGGCCTTCCTGCGGAGGCAAGCGGCACCCGAGGCACACGCACTGTTGGGTGAGTGGGGCCGGGCCGGGTGGGGGGGGCTGGACTAGCTCTCCGTGACACTCTGGGATGTTTGACTGCAAGAAGCGGGTTTGGAAAGCCCTTGGGGCTAGTCCCGGCCCCACCCGGTGTTCGCACCAGTCACTTTCAATTTAAAGGCCACAACCTCCTATCTTTTGGAGATGAACCCTTTCTCCAATAGATGGATTGTGGTGGTCCCTGCCCAGCAAGACACCTGCCCTGGCTTTCTTCCCTCCTTCCACTCACCAGCCCCCTCCCCCACCAATGCTTCCTGGCATCACCACCCAAAAAACACCACTCACACCCAAATCCTTGCCTTGGGGTCCAGCTCTGGGGGTCCCAGCCAAAGGAAGAGAAGGGAGCTCCATTTACTGAGTGTCCACTCACCATGCCTTCACTGCAGAGGGCACCCCCCCCCATTCATCGTCTCTTCCTCCTCATTGGAAGTCATCACCAGTCTCCTCCCAGGGGCGTGTGCCCATGGGGCAGTGTTGGGAATCCTCACGGGCAGGAGTCCAGGAGCTCAGGTCTAGGGAGGTGAGCTCCTTACCAGTGGTTCGGGGTCCACCACCATCCATGGGGAGTGTTGTTCCCTGCGCTCTCCGTGGTCAGGGCTGAGCAGCGTCCCCAGGCCTTCCCCGCAGAGCCCATCGGTCCCCCGCACTGCTGCTTCTCACTCCCACCTGAGCTCTCTCCTCTGGTCAGGGTGTGGGCTCACGAGTCCAAGTGCCCGGTTCAGATCCCGGCTCTGCCACGTGCTGGTTCTGTGACTTAGCACAAACACTAAAGCAGTTGGTGCCTCACTGTCCTCATATGAAAATAGGGCTGTAATCGGTCCTTCTGAGCAGGGCTTGGTGCAGAGGACTTAAATCGTAGGGAGCTTCGTGCTTGGTGCCCGGCACGTGGCAAGAGTTCAGGAGGCATTCACACTGGGTCCCCCCTCTCTTGCTCTGCAGCAAAGGCACCCCGTCCCAGCTTCATCCAGAGCGGGGATTAGCAAACTGCTATAAAGGGTTAGACTGTAAATATTTTACATTTTGTGGGCCTTGTGGTCTCTGTCACAACCACTCAACTCTGTGGTTGAAGCAGGAAAGTGTGTATTGTGTGCCATAGATGGTGTGTATTGTGTGCCAATAAAACTTTATTTATAAAAATAAGCAGAAAACCAAGTTGGTCCCCAGGCCTCTCCACTCCGGCACATCGTACGTCCTGGGTTTCCACCTCACGTTTTTTTTTTTTTAAAGATTTTATTTATTTATTTGACAGAGATAGAGACAGCCAGCAAGAGAGGGAACACAAGCAGGGGGAGTGGGAGAGGAAGAAGCAGGCTCATAGCAGAGGAGCCTGATGTGGGGCTCGATCCCATAACGCCGGGATCATGCCCTGAGCCGAAGGCAGACGCTTAACCGCTGTGCCACCCAGGCGCCCCCTCCTCACGTTTGTTTTTAATCAAGCACTGGCAGATAACAAACCATCGATCTGAAAACCACTGATCTAGCCTGTAACTATGAGCAGACACGCTCAACCCCCTGAGTATAGTGGGGCCTCCAGTCCTCGTCACGAACGTCGGAGCTAAGAAAACTGTGTCCTGAGACCCTTGGCCAAGGGTCCACTGAGAGCAGCTGTCATTCCCTGCGGGTGTTTTCCTCCCCGAAGACGCCACTTGTCAGACTTAGCAGAGAATACCTCATCTTATTTAATCCTTCAGTCTCGCGGGAACCCCGCGGCCTGCTAACGGTTGTGGCTGTTCGGAGACTGTCCCCACACGAAAAGCTGCAACAAAGAAAGGCCATTCCAAGAGAGCGTGGTCTGTAAACAAATAAGCTACGTTACTGCCTGATGTAAACGTGGCAGTTGTTTAAAGCTTACCCTATAAAAATCTATTAATTACAATACATAATTTTCGTAACATCACCTAGAATCCACCATGCTAATCAAAAGAATGAACTCTTTTCATTTCTCCTTGTTTCTGGCTCATCGTTCCGTACCTGGCCAGGTGCTCCTTCATTGAAGTCAGGGTAGCCTCGCGGGTTTTAGGGGCGCTCAGACCTTAGTGGGAACTGAACGGCTGAAGCCAAGCACTGGTCCTGCAGCAGGAGCCTGGGGTCACTTCTTAGACTCAGGGTGATCACCCCTCCATCAGATGCTTTCTAACTGATGCCAGTTGTGTTCCAGCAGGACCAGGCGCACCAGGAAACAGGCTAGAGAGGGAGGGCCTTCCCTTCTCAGCGCTTGATGTAAGTATTTGTTTTCAGCGGTGGGGGGCGGGTAGTGGTTTATGAAACATTGCCTCATTGGGCACGGGAGACTGAAAAATGTTCATCCCCAAAGATATCGAGGTCCCAATCCCTGGGACCCGTGAATGTTACTTTACAGGCAAAGGGGTGGGTCTTTGGGGATGTGATGAAATTGAAATAAGGGCATGCTATAGCCACAGGTGGCCTTGTAGGAGGGAGACAGAAGAAAAGGCCACGTGACCACAGCAGCTGAGATAGAGGCGACGTGGCCATGAGGTGAGGGATGCCGTCGGCCACCAGAAGAGGCTGGAAGGGGCCAGGAAGCGGTTCTCGTCTAGAGCCTCCAGAGGGAGCATGGCCCGGCCAACACCTTCATTCTGGCCCAGCCAGGCTGATTTTGGACTTCTGGTCTCCAGGACTGTGGGAGAATGAGTTCTATTCCTCTAAGTCACCCAGCACGGTGACTGATGACAGCAGCCGCGGGAGACCGAACTATTTGGGCGCAGGATTTTCTGTCTTGCTGGAGTGTGGCTCCTACGTCAGTCTCTCGTGGAGGCCTTTACTTCTGTGTTCCTGGGGCACGTGGGCACTGAGCCCAGCTCTGTGGAGGCCGTGAGGGTGCAGAGGAGGGGAAAGCCGGTCCTACAGCTCCTGGCCAGGGGAGGCTGGCAAGTGCGAGACAGATCATTCCAGGAATCGGCTGTGATAGAGACAGGCCGGTGCTGAAGCCGCTGAGGCTGTCTAGGTGTGTTAAGGGCGGGTGGATCTGACTCCTCCTAATGAGGAGTCATAAGAATACATGGGAAACTTGCAGAAGGCATGCTGGGCAGGACAGAAGCGGACGGAAGTAAAGCTGGGGTGCTCTAGGCAGAGGGGACAGGACGGACAGAGACCCAGGGAAGGGAGGCCACGTCGGCATTCAGGGCGCCGAGGGCCGTTCAGGCTTCCTGGAGCGGACAGTGGGCACATGGGGACCAGGACAGGGCGGCCGTGCCTGGAGTCGCCGGACGGTACAAGCTTTGATGTAATTGGTAGGTGTTTCCCCTTTAAGCTTTAATTGACAAAGAAATATCTATTTCACTAGCAAACGAAGAATAACTGAAAATGAATTTTAAGGGGCAGCTACATGTGTTTGTGATGACATTTTCTGGAAGGCCACCCAAGAAACTCTCACCAGGGGGAGTAAAAACGGGATGGGGGGACTTTTCCCTTACACCTCCCTTTTTTTACTTTAAGCACGCATTCCTAATAACTTTCAAAGTTGTTTGTGTGCGCTACCTTTTATCATGACGATAAAATGATTTGAGGACTTACAGTGCCAAGGACTTCCTAAATCTGTCGTCTGCCTGAACGGTCAGCCCCTTGGGGCCCAGGTGGGGCTGCGGAGGCAGAAGCCCCTCCTCTGCCCTGTGCAGCCAGCTGCTCTCCCACTGACCCAGCCACCCCTCCCTGGAGCCTGCACAGGCCCCGCTGCCTACCTGTCAGGCCGTCCGTGACCTGGCATCCATCCCCTCTCCGGTCTCCTCTGCCTACACATGCCCACCTGCCCTGGAGGGCTGCCAGCTGCTGTGCCAGAGCCTTCCCTTTCTTCCTCACCCACCCTGTGACCTCAGACAAGCCCCTACTGTCCTCACGACACGCAGCTCAGAGTGCGACTATGAATGGATCCGAGCCAGTGACTCAGTGTCTCGTCCACAGAGTGAACTTCAGTAATTGTTCCAGTTGTCATGACCGATTGTATGATAAGGATGCATTTCTGCAAGCAAAAGGGAGAGTGCAGAACTTTGTGTTGTGGTGTACGTGCAGTTTGGACGTTTACTCTGATGTCTCGGCACCAGCCCCGGGGGGGCGGGCCTTTCTCGGAGGTGCTGCACCGCGGACCTCTCTCCCGTCCGTGAAGTTCCCTCCTGACTCAGGGCTCTCCAGCAGCCCTCCCCCATCTCTCTCTCTCGAGCTCCCAGGGCTCCCCCCCCGCCCACTGCCCTCTCCTAGCAGTCCTTCTGCTCATTTAGCAAGAAGTAGAGCAAAGTCTCACAGAGGTTGTGCAAGAAATCACACGACCTCTTCCAGGCCAGGGGCACATCTCCAGGCTGAAGGAGCTCCTCTCTGATAAGGGACAGAAGTCCTAGGAATCAGGGAGCAGCAGAATGTCCTGAGCCTCGTAGCTCCTGGTTGGCCTGGTATGAAGAACATCTGAAGTCTTCATCAGGAAGCGTCTCTTACGAAAGCTTAGGAAATGTTTACATCCCTGAACTAAGAAATGTAAGCAAATGCATACAGTTATATATGTTTCTTAGTTAATTAGGTTTTTCATTTAAACATAATATAGGTGCAGGGGCACCTGGGTGGTGTAGTCCGTTAAGCATCTCACTCTTGGTTTCAGCTCAGGTCGTGATCTCAGGGTCATGAGATTGAGCCCCACGGCAGGCTCCGTGCTCAGCAGGAAGTCTGCTTAGGACTCTCTTTCTCTCCCACTCTGCCTCTCTCCAAAATAAATAAATAACTATTTAAAAAGAATAATAATAATATGTGCATGGTAAAAACAAATGCAAACAGCACACAGAGGCTTCCAGGCACCAGCCCGCCTCTGCGTCCCAAGGCCTCCGCTCTACCCAGCTTCTAGCGCATCTTCCAGAAATATCCGTGGCTACATGCAAGCACCTGTGGGTTAGTGCATAGGTATTTTGATAAAAGGACCCATCTTTGTATTTGATCCTAGAGCTCATTTTGGTTTAGGATTTCAAAGTAAACTCTTTGCAAAGAAGCAGAACCCAGAGTTGGTTGTGCAGTTTCTCCAGCAACACTGCCAGTTACCAGAACTCCCCGCTGTTCCCTCTTGGCCCCATTCCTCGCGCTCCCCACTCAGTGACAGAGGTCTTGCGATGGCTTGAAATTCTCAGCTGGGCTTGGAGAGGCCTCAAATCGGCAAGTGGTTTCCCAGAGGGAAAGGGACGCACAGGACGCGCGGGACGCAGCCCAGCCTGTGGGTCATCAGGAAGCCCATCTGAGCCAAGTTTACGTTCAGAGACCGCGGGAACCCTGCGTTTCCGCCCGCCTCCGAAACGCTTCTGTCCACAGGGGGATGGAGGCAGCGACCTGTACTGCAGGACCTGCAGGCAGTTCTTCAGCTCCCTGCACAACAAGAAGGAGCACCTGCTGGGGAAACAGCACCTGCAGAACCTGACAGGTAACCCGCCGGCTGGCCGCCCTGCTTTCATCTGAATTTTAAGACTAGATCTAATCAAACACTCGTAAGATCATGTGTGTATTGGGAGCGGGTGGGGTCTTCCAGGGAACAGCTTAGGGAGTCGCCTCTTCATTCTTTTTATTCACTTTTTTGAGTGTAGTTGACCCACGATGTGACATTAGTTTCAGGCATGCGACCTAGTGATTCAACAAGTTGCAAGGTTGTGCTCCGCTCACAGGTGTGGCTACCACCTGTCACCGCTCAACGCTGTCACAGTGTCGTTGACTCTGTTCCTGGGCCGTGCGGTTTATTCCCATGTCGTCCTCATCCCGTACTAGAAGCCAGTACCTCCCCCTCCCCTTCGCCTGTTGCCCCCACCCCTCCCCTCTGGCAATCATCAGTGTTCTCTGTATTTATAGGTCTCATTCTGCTTTTTGTTTATTTCTTCATTTGGGTTTTTTTTAGATTGCACATATGAGCGAAGTCATATGGGATTTGTCTTTCTCTGGCTGACTTATTTCACTCAGCATAATACCCTCTAGTCCCATCCATGTTGTCATAAATGCCACAAACACGTAAACCCCACCCCTTCCCCATGCACCCTTCCGTGGATGGCCTCAGGCTGCTTCCGTGTCTCCGCTATTGTAAATAGTGCTGTGATAAACAGAGGGGGGGGTGTCTTTTTGAAGGAGTGTTTTCATTGTCCTTGGGATAAACACCCAGTAGTGGAATTACTGGATCATATGGTAGTTCTATTTTTAATTTTTTGAGGAACGTCCATACGGTTTTCCGAGTGGCTGGACCAGCTTGCATTCCCAACAGTGCACGGGGGTCCCCTTCTCTCCGCATCCTCGCCAACACCTGTTGTTTCTTGTGTTGTTGATGTCAGCCATTCTGACAGGTGTGCGGTGATCTTGTAGTTTGGGTTTGCATTTCCCTGATGCCGAGCGATACTGAGCATCCTTTCATGTGTCTGTTGGCCGTCTGTAGGTCCTCTCTGGAAAAATGTCTGTTCGGGTCCTCAGCCTGTTTTTTAATTGGGCAGTTTGTTGTTCTGGTGTTGAGCTGTATAAGGTCTTTACGTATTTTGGATATTAACCCTTTACAGGGTGGGTCATTGGCAAATATCTTCTCCCATTCGGTAGGTTGTCTTTTGCTTTATTGATGGTTTCCTTTGCTGCGTGATTTGGCTCTTCACTAACCTCAGGGCCTGGTTTCCATGTTCTCCCTGCCTGCAGCCTCCGTGGCCAAGTCAATGTTGGCTCCCTCCCTCCCTTCGCCCCTTCACCCAGGTCTTGCTCAGGTGTCACCTCCTGGAAGACGACCTCTGCTGGCCGTGTGCACAACTGTGCACCCCCTACCCCCCCTCCTCCCCAGCCTTCTTTCTCTCCATCTTGCATCTTCTAGCGGCCTCTTTGCCCTCTATGTTGTTTGCTGTCTCTCTCCAGGATATAAACCCCTTGTGTTTGAGGCTATTTCCCTTTCATTCACGGCGGTACCTCCCGGGCCTAGAACCACGCCCGGCACGCCCAGTAGGCTCTGCATGCCCGTTTGTGGAGTGAATGCAGGGATGCATGAATGAATATGTTCAACATATCACCTTTCAGCACTTACTCCTTCCTTCCTTACTGAGCCACATGCTAGGGACACAGAAAGAATGACACATGGGGCGCCTGGGTGGCTCAGTCATTAAGCGTCTGCCTTCGGCCCAGGGTGTGATCCCACGGTCCTGGGATTGAGCCCCGCATGGGGCTTCCTGTTCTGCTGGGAGCCTGCTTCCTCCTCTCCCACTCCCCCTGCTTGTGTTCCCTCTCTCGCTGGCTGTGTCTCTCCCGGTCAAATAAATAAATAAAATCTTAAAAAAAAAAAAAAAAAAGAATGACACGGAGCTCTGTCCCAGGGAAACTGAAGAATGTGGATTAATGCAACGTCCCATTAAGATGTCTTGCATTCAAGTGAAACGAGTCCCACAGCCCAGGGAGGCCCCACGATGATTAAACCACGTAGCATCGCAGGTGTGCTCTGGGGCTGGCAAAGACCCCCCAAGAATGAGAACAGCTCTGTCAAGTGCTGTAGTAAGGGGTGACATTTGTTTCCCTTTTCCACCATTCCTTCATGTTGTTAGAACTAGATCAGACCTAAGCCCCTAGTAGGCACCATGCTTGCTGAGTGGCCTGGAGCCAGTTACTTAACCTCTCTGTGCTTCCACTGCCTCATCTGTAAAGGAAAGATGAAATTGCCCACCCCTCAGGGCTCTTCTGAGGACCGACATCAGTGCCTTGTGCGGGCCTGGCACGGCCCAGATGCCACTTTCTCCACGACGTCTTCCCTGGTCCCGGACTTGGGCGGGGGCTTCCTGGGACCCCTGCAGGTCCACACATACCCTTGGCTGTGCAATGATCATCCCGTTGTTGTCACCACCCCACAACATACACGTGCACACGCATTGCTCTGCGCTCCTGGCGGGAAGATGAGTGTGGGTCAGGACTCATCTCTGGCCCCGAGTAGATGGTCAACACTGGATGAAGGCGTGCACAGACGTACGCAGGCCCACGTTAAGGCTGGGGTTTAAAAGGAGATAAACCGTTTCACTAATGTCTTGTTTAAGGTGAGTTATGGCAACGAAGATAGAAATGCATCTCCTTACCTGCATTGAGCGTAACCTGTGTGCTCCGATGCTCGGAGCTGTACTGGGTAAATTACCCGCTGAGGAGGGTTAAGGCTCATTTCAAAATCTATAAAATCGTGCGCTGGGGGACCATGAAGTTGTAGCTTCGAGTGGCTGTGATCGCTGTGACTCTCTGAGGGCCTCTGCAGTTCTTTAAAAGGAAACAGACATGGGCAAGCCTCACTCCGTCTTCCCTCTAAACTGCCTACAAATTCCACCTTGATGGTCGGGCTCTTGAGAGCTTTTCTGTTTCTGCTCGTATGGCTGCGATTTTGCTGGGAAGCGGGGCTTTGGGCAGCGCCATCTCTGAGTCTCTGAGGCTGGGTCCTGCGGGGGAAGGGGGGGTCTGCCCCGCTTCCCCTGGGGGCCCAGGACTCACCTGGCTTTGTTGTCCTGGGGTCCCCCGAGGGGCATTGAGCCCCGGGATCGCCTGGCCTCGTTGTCCCCACCCCGAAAGAACCTGAGCTGTCCTGTCCCCAGTCTCTGCTTCCACTCACGGAAGCCTTGTGGTGACAGAGTTCACATACCCTCAAGTTCACACTCTGATAGCGGTTCTTGGAATATTCGGATACATTCAACCATGACTACAATTAAGGTTAACATGTTTTCATCGCCCCAAAAAGAAGCCCTAGGCCCATTAGCAGCCACCCCACTCCCCAATCCCGGGCAAGCACAGAGGCGCCTTCTGTCCCCATAGGCAGGCATAGCTTTGTAACACTGGATGTTTGCTTTGCGTGGAGGGTCCACCAGGCTTCTCCACCCCGCTGACATCTTCAGGGGACAACGGCCAAGAGTCTGAGTATGAATCCCTGCTCTGCCGCTTGCTCCCTTTCAAGCCCTGGGCAAACCTCCACCTGTGGCCTTTGTCCACAGTGCAGAATGGGGACAGTGACTGAGGACCTCATGGGGCTGACGTAAGGGTTGGAGGAGGTGATCTTGGGGCAGCCTCTGCCCGCGCCAGCACACCCTGGGTGCCCCTGGCGCTGCGGGGAGCTCGGCCGCAGTGTGTCAGCGGCGCCCTGCCTCCCACCACCCCTGCCCGGCGACGCCTGTGTCTCCCCTCCGGCTGCCTTGTCCCCAATCCATGCACCCGTCTCTCTCCTGTTCATCCTTCCCGAGACCCTCAGAAAGGCAAGATTGGTGAGGATGTGGGGGAATTGTAGCCTCGATTTGCTCTTGGGGGAAACAGCCTCATGGTTCTTAGCACGTTATATGTCGAGTCTTCATATGACCCAGCAGACCCACCCCTGGGTGTGGACACCCAGCCAACTGAAAACGTATGTTCACATGACATTGTAAACGTGCATAACAGCCTTATTCATGCTAGCCCCAAAGTGGAAAGAACCCAGAAGTTCATCACCGGGTGAACGGACGCACAAAATGTGGGCCTGTGCCGTGGAATACTATTCAGCCCTGCAAAGGAATGAAGGACTGATGCATGGCACGGTGTGGGTGAACCTTGGAAACATGGTAAACTGAACAACTGGTCACAGAAGACCACATAGTGTCTGTTCCCAGGTATATGAAAGGCCCAGAACAGGGAAATCTATAGAGACAGGAAGCGGATTGGCTGTTGCCAGGGGCTGGGGGAGGGGAGAGCAAGTGGAGGGAGTGAGGGGAGGGGAGAGCAGGTCGGAGGGGGGCACCAGCTTCCTTTTTGGGGTGATAAGTATGTTCTGAACTTGACCATGGTGATGACTGCCCAAGTCTGAATATACTACAAACCCCTGGATTGAGTACTTTAAATGGGCAAATTGTGTGGTATGTGAGTTAGAGCTCAGCCAAGGACCCCTCCGCCAGGAGGCCCCCCTGCTGCCGCCCATCTGGCCCCTGGTCCGCTTATTTGTCTGTCTGCCTGGGGACTGGGACGGAGCAGGGGCGGCCTTGCTTGCATCTGGACACGGGCCAGGCCCAGAAATGCCACTCATTTTTGCTCATGGGGCTGCCCTTCGCCACGGGATTTCTTTGCTTTTTAGGGAAATTCGAAAAAGATTCCACCGAGTACTTAAAGCATCTGGAACCTCGGGAGAAGGAGGAATGTTGGAATTTGCACAAAGGGAACTTGGAGGAGGAAGCCGAGTGCCCCGATCCACTTCCACTAGGAGGCCTGTTTCCAGAGGAGCGTTTTGCTTCACTCAACTTGTGTTTCTTGCAAGAGTTTATCTTTAAACTTCTGAAAAGTAAGTCGTCAAGTTCAGCACTTTCCTGATGGCTTTGTGATCTGGGGTTTTATGATCCGTCAGAGTAACCGGCAATAAGGAGGTACGATATTCAGTGGAACAAAAAAATGCCATCCAGGAGAATAACAGTGAGTAGAAATAATAATCACATGGGAAATAACCCGTAACATCCACTGAGCCAGGCACGGGTCTAAGAACTTTAGACAAGTTACCTCTTTTAATTCTCATAAAAGTATTGCAAGGTTGGTAATAGTATCCTTTCCTTTTAAACAAAGGAAAGTGTGGGGCGCCTGGCTGGCTCAGTTGGAAGAGCATGCATCTCTTGATCTGGGGGTCATGAATTCGAGCCCCATGTTGGGTATAGAGATTACTAAAATAAATAGATAGATAGATTGATTGATGTTAAAATAAAATAAGGAAAGCGCAGCACAGAGAGGTTAAGTGACTTGCCCATGGCTGCACAGCTGGTTGATGGCTGAGCCGAGATTTAAACCCAGGCCATTGGGTTCCACGACCTGTGTTCCTCACAACTTCCTCACAACCTCAACTATGTGAAATTACATGTAAATCCACACAAAGGTTAACGGTGGTTGTCTCCAGCAGGCAAGAGGAGGGAATTATGTTTTACTTTATTCCTTTCTGTGTCTGCACATTTTGCCCCAATGGACAGAGATGTTCTTCCTATTATCAGAGATAGAGAGATCTCTGCTAGAAAGGATTTGGGGGATGACCTGCCCATCATGGGGCCTCAGCTGGTGCCTGCAGGGGGGTATAGTTCAAAGAGAAGGGGAGGTGTTTGATGGGAAAGAACAGGAAAGGATGGCCTTCTCGTACCCTTCCTCCCAGTCAAGGAATTCGAGCTCCAGGAGCTGAGGAAGACTCTAGAAAGAGCCCGAGTGGAGCAGGAGGACTTGCAGAGGCAGCTGGTAGAGTTCCAGGTGAGGCGCCCGGGGAGGGAAGCACCCACATCCCGGCTCCGTGGCCCCCTGCTCAACCAGGGCCCTGCGGTGCCGGGAAGCCAGGGATGAAGCCCACACGGTCTGCTAAACACCGCGTCACAAACCGCGGTGTCCATCGCCTGCACACCACCCAGGCGCGAGCGAGCGTCCGTCCGTGTTATGTGTCCTTACAAAGTGCAGTGTTCTGTCTGGATGTGAGGCCCAGGGATTGTGCCGCGGGCCTGCTCGTGCCGCGTGCTCGTTCCGCTCAGCGCTCTGTGGTCGCCACGTCGCCATGTGGCGTTTGGCCCGTTACTTCTCACTGGGGCGGTTGTCCCCATTCCCTCGTGGGGGCCCCCGGTGTGTCCCCGGCCCCTCCCGACTATGGCTGGGGCTGTGATGAGTGTCCCTGCGTGTGTCCGGTGGCGGCATCCATGATCTGGACTGCACGCCCCCAGGGAAAGACCCTCTCCCTGGGCAGGTTTGCATAAATTCAGGCCCTTGGGCGGCATCTATTTTAATGAAAGCTCGGAGAAGAGAACGGGGGGAAGCCATGCAGAAAATCACAGTTTTTAAATGTGTTATTTTATTCTGATTATAAAATTAACATATTCATGGAAGAAAATTGTGAAATTTCGGAAGAGTGTGTGAAGAACGTTTAAATCCAATCCTTCGAGAAACATCCTTAGCATGTCAGTGCGGCGGCCTCCAGGCTGCCTTCTGTGCGCTTCTCAGTCTGTCGATTCCTGTAGATGAAGAGAACTGTATTGTCCGTATGTCATCATGGATCTGTGTCTAGGTCTAGATAAATATGTCTCTCTCTGTGGAGGGAGGGAGGGAGAGAGGGAGGTAGAAGGAGAGACAGACAGACAGACTGACAGGAAAGATTGGGATGGGAGACCACAGTTTTGAGTCCTATGGTTTCCATTCTATGACATGGTGAGCCTTTGCATGTCTCCCTCCCTGTACTTTCACGAATCGCTCTCGTGACCGTACAGTTTCATCGGACGGAGGAACAGTAGTTGAGTCCCCGTTTCCCACTCGCTGGGCGCTTGGGTCACACCCAGGAATTCTGTCACAAATGACACCGTGCTGAACGTTCTGTCCATCTCTGCACTCATCCTCAGCGGCTCCCCTCGGGAGGGGTGCCTGCAAGTGCCATGGGCAGGGGATCGAGTCGGGCTCTGCCCTCAGCAGCTATGTGCTGAGGGAATGTCCCCAGTCCTTGGTCTTTCACATGTCAGCCGGAGGTCATGGCAGGTCTGCCCCCTTGGGTAGTCGTGAGCCATGAAATGCCCGACTCCATGTGAAGCTCCTGGAGGGCTCTCTGGCAGGGTACCTGGTGTCCGATGGTGTCACCGTCACACATCGCCCTCTGGGGGCTGTTCCCCTCATGCTCCCTCCAGCAGGCTCTTCACCCCAGACGTCTCTGCTCCCCAAAGTTCCGCTGCAATTCCTGGCTCCTTTGAGTGTAGTTCGTCCCCTTTCCTGAAGCTTGCTAAAAAATTCTGAAGAACGCTGAATGTTTAAAAAATAATAATAATAGTTACAACAGGAAAGAAAACACCTAGCTATCCAAAGCCGCCACAACATGACCCAGCAGCCTGGGCAGCAGGGAGGGTGCGCCATGGGGGGGTGGGGGCCTGCCCTTACTGTCCATGACCTGCGAGCAGGGTGGCTCACTGAGATCCCCAATCCACATCGCAGGGGAAGCCAGCCGTGCCCCCATGCTGGCGAGGCCCTGGCATTCAGACACCCTTTCTCTGTGGGTGGGAGCCCAGCCCTGCACGTGCACCTCACCCTGAGGCTGCGCCATGTCTTCCCTGGCCCGGGCCTGATTTCTGCTGTGGAGTCATGTGGCTGCGAGCCTGAAAGCAGCCAGCTCAGCAGTCCAGCGCCACCGGGCATCCGGGCCCCCCTGCCTGGCTGTGGGGCCGGGCCGGGCATTGACCCCTGGGAACCATGCTTCCCCAGCCTATAGAAGGAGCTAAGTGAGGCAGAATGGGCCCAGGGAGGGGGCGGGGTAGAAGGATTTTAATGGGGGGACTGTGTCTGTGGCTGGCTGGCCTGCTTCCAGGAGCCGTGGTGGTGGGGTGGGGAGATTGCCCTTCCTTGTTTAATTGTTGACTTAGGAGTTTACTTATTTACTTACCTATTTACTCATTTACTTGTTTTGTACTTTATTTCCTTATTTATTTACTTATTTACTTTTAATTTACTTACTTTTTTTTTTGTACTTTCCTATTCACTTATATGTATATTTATGTACTTCTTTATTCACTTTGTTGTCTATTTACTCCTTCACGTGCTCACGCATTCATGCCCTGGCGTGTCTTGCTCCTGCCGAGGGCTGGCCGGCCGTGAACACCCAGTACCCCTTTCAGAGCCAGCAGCAGAGGCTGGAGGTGGAGCTGGCGGGCCTGAAGACCTACGGCATCGTCCTGGAGAAGGAGTTTGAGAACCTGAACATGGTGCTGATGCTGTCCCACCTTGGCCTGCAGGTGATGGACACGGGTGAGCCCCTGTCTCAGGCAGTCCCTCCCCACTCCCCTGGCCCCACGCAGCCGTCTAGGTCCTCACCGGCCAGGAAAACCAAGGCCTTGGGGGATTCCTGGCCGCTCACCTAGTCACACCTGCATTCCCTCATTTCTTCACATAATGCATTTCCCCACGCGGCCAGCGCACCCGAGCTCTGTGCTGGGGGATGGGGGGTAGGTGATGGTGGAAATGAACATGGTGCTGATGACCCCAAATCTGGGCCCTGGGTTGGGCACCTCAGGGAGGAAGAGACCGAAAGACCCTGGCCTGAAGCACTGGTCAGGGAGACAGAGCCTGGGTTACTAGGCTGCTGGCGTGCCGTGTCCCGGAGGGGGCTGCCCTCCATGGACAGAGATCATGGGGTCAGGAGGGAGTCAATGCCTTATCTGTGGGACACGGGCTTCTAGAAGGGCCTGACAGAGGAAGAGGCACTTCAGCTGGGCTCAGGAAGCCAATCGCAAACCCCTTAGGCAGAGAAAGGGTCACAGGCACACTGGGCAGGAGGCCCCGTGTTTGCAGGGGCGGGGAGGTTTGGAAACGCAGGGTGAGGGGGCGAACACAGCAAGGAGATGGTTGTGTCCTCAGGTGGTAACGTATGGAGCACCTTTTTCTCTAAAGAAAAAATTCATGAGTACCATTTCATCGTGAGATACTTAAACATGACCATCTGTAGGAAATGTAACACGTGAACACTCCCCTTCGCTCTCTCCCAACCCCCATCAAATCCCTTCCGGGTCCTGGAGGTCGTGACTGTCAGCATCTTCGTGCGCCTCCATCCTTCCAGGTGTCTCTGTACACACCCATGGATGGGGTGATATTAAAAATTTTTTAAAACAGGAAGTCTTGGGGACACTGGCTGGCCATGACCTTGGCACGGGATTGCTAGATAGTTGGGGGGCCCTCAGGCAGTGGCTGTTTATCAACCAGTCTGGCGGTTTTCAGTATTTTCAGACCCGGTACGGCATGATGGGCCAGCCGCCAACACTGCCCAGACGAGACACAGGCTCGCCCGTCCGTGGCTTGTCCATCTCCCACTAATGGGACAGCCACGTGCATGTCGCTGTCAGGGTGCTGTTCTGTATGCGTCTGAGAGACCTCTCCCATCTGTACGTGTAGCTCCCCTTGTCTTAACCTCTGCGGGGCGTGGTGTCGCGACCCCAGCACACCGGTCCCCTGCGGATGCGCACTGAGGTAGGGATACCGGGGTTTCACCATCACTGTGAAGCTGGGAGTCCAGAACACACCACATCTGGGTACAGGGGCAGCGCTCCTGCTCTCTTCAATAGCAAAGCCTCAGCCCAAGGGCTCTGGCCCTGAGAGATGGGGAATAGGTCTTCCTGATTCAGAGGCTTGGAGACCCTCCCCTCCCCGCCCCTCCAAGCCCTTTATCCTGATTGAGAGCATTTGCCCTGGGATGACTTCCATGTGAATTTTTATGCTGACATAGGATAGCTGAGATTAAGGAGAGGCCACGGACTCAAGGGCTCCTCAGAAGAAAAGGATCATACAGGCTTGGGTGGGCATCGGATGTGGGTGGCAGATAGGAGGCGTGTTCTTTAACGTTCATAAAGCCTAAGTTCATAAAGCCACCCGCCCCAGCACCTTCTCTGCTCATGCCACGCTCTGCTCCCATGCCCTCCCCCGAAGACCACACACTCAGTTCGTTCTTAAGACATCTGAGCGTATCCCGCGTGCGAAGTGCTGGGCCTGGTGCCAGGAATCCAGGAATTAGAAGAGATATTTTATGACCTCACGGAGCTCGCAGGCTCAGAGGGGTGGCACGCGGGAAATAAACCCAGCCATTCCGGGATGAGCTCTAGTCCCAGACCTTCCTCCAGGGATGAGTTGGGGAGCAGGGACCCCCTCCTTCAAGACCCCATGTGTGTTCTCTGCCCCAGGCCCAGTGCGTAGTAGGACTCCAGGAGTATTTGAGGGGAGGTCAGGTGAATGGAGGGCAGCTGTGGTTTGTGCCGGCATCTGCAACAGCCCTTGGGCTCCATCACATTTCTGTGGCGGTACACTGCTCTGAACCCCCCCTTCCAACTCTGCAGCGTAGAGCGGTGCCCCTCCCCCGCACCGGCGCCAGGACCTCTCCCAGCGGCTCCCAGGTCAGCTTCCACGGAGGCACCTCTCTCCTCGGAAAAAGGACCGAAGATCCTGGGACTTACATACCGGACAGTGAGAATGGCTCTACTGACAGGAGAAAATAAACTGGGTGTGTATGTTTGTGCAACAGACTCGCTCTGTCTTTCTGCCCGGGTCGCGGCAGGGTCAGCGCTGTAAGTACTCCTCCCAGGGGGCTAAGAGTTGAGCAGCTTTGATTTGGGAAGATTTTGGTAGAGTGCTTCTGTCTTTCCACAGCTAAGCACCGCAGGGACTAGGGGCACCTCCCCCACCCCCGCTCTGGGAGCACACCCCCCTCCCTCCCTCCACAGGCTTTGGTTTCCTTGCTGCTTTGTTACAAGGACAATAATCACTGCCCATCACCCTCAGAGGATGGGGTGAAGATCAAGTCAGATGATCAGCTTGTCTGAGATTGGGCCCCCAGGGGGAAGACCCTGAGATCAGGATTTGCATGCAAATGGATTTTTGGGGAGGCTGGGGAGTAGGGAAGGGGAGACAGCCAGGAAAGATTGAGCTATTTGACCAAGAAGCCAGCGAGGGCAACTACAGGCTAAGCCCTGGGGAAACCCTGGGAGCCACTACAGGATGTGTACCTGAGAGCACCCCACCTGCTGGCCAGGGAGCTGGGGTATTTATCCACCCACTCCCTTCAACCATTGCTGGAGGGTGGTTTCTGGAGGGGTAATCCCCTGTCCTTCCGACCTGTGGGTGCGGCTGGCAAAGGGGGCACAGGAGACCAGAGAGCCTTGGGCTGGGAAATGCATGCTACAGATGGAAGGCTGGCCAGGGTGCCCCTTGGGGTGGCAAGAACAAGGGATGTGGGTGGGGCACCAACACTGTCTGTTGTGGGAAGGTCGTAAGGCTTTCTAGCCTATTAATGGATTTGCAGCCAGAAGATGGGGGTGAGGAGTCATGGTGATTTCCGCACACACAGGGTATAGACACCAGGGACTGGGTCTGGCTGCCTGCAGCAGAGACCCGACCACAGTGGCCTCACCACATAACAAAGCAGCAGGGGCTGGGACAGCAGCCACCAGGAGGGGTGCAGGCTCCAGCATGTGGCTCTTGTGTGTACATCCATTGCCCCCAAGGTAGCTCCCCAGCCTCCGGCATCGCTTCTGCTCTCCAGGCAGGATGGCAGCAAAGAAGAAGGACAAGACGCAGGGGACAGCTGGTCTGCCTCACTTTTAAAGAGCTTCCAGAGAGCCCTACTTTCTAGAAAGGGTTTCCAGAAAGCAACTCCCACTTACATCTCAGGGACCAAGATGGCAGCTTTTGAGCAAGAGGGCTGCAAGGGAGGCTGGGAAGTGTAGTTTCAGCTGAAAGCTGACTGCCCAGAGCGAAGCTTGGTTGGGTTAGGAAAAAGGGAGCAGAACAGAATAGGGAGGGCTGATGACAGTGTCTACCCCGGGGGACACGATTTCTATAGCAGGAAACCAGCTTCTTCTGATCCTGGGAAGGCCTGTACGCAGTTTGGCTGGAGTCCTTGCAAAGGAGCCCAGCGTCATTCTCCACTCAGCAGACATGGACGGTGTGTCTCTGAGCACATTTACTGCTAGACTCGGCGTCAGAGTGATAACCATACACTAGTTTTGTTGGCGGCCCACTCTGTACTTGGCACTTTGTACACATCATTTCATTTCCTGCATCCAACACCAGTGCAAGGTAGGTCTCATGAAGCTATTTACGCACGGAAAGAGAGAAGCCTGGTAATTTGAGGTCATCAGTGAGCAGGCCAGGTGTGGCTTTCCTTGTGACCATGTCCCATGGGAATCCAGCTCTTGACTCTGACCTTGGAGCCCGCAGGGCTGTCAGCCCCTTGGCACATGGACATCTTTCTCTTTCTAAACCAGCTCAGCCTCTCCCTCCCTATGGTTACCCCACCCCTGTTCATCCTGACCCCCCACTTACCAACAGCCCATGGTCATCGGCCTACTTCTTTCCCTCTGGTCAAGAGCTCCCCCAAACAGAGGCTGGCCCCGCGTGCACACTCAGCAAAACTTACTGAACAAGAACACCCAAATTCTCCAAATGAGACCGTAAGAGGATTGCCAGATTCAGCATATAAAAATACAGGACGCTACTTAAATCTGAACGCAGATAAACAGCAAATAACTTTCAGTATAAGTATATCCCATGCAATATTTGGGACATAGTGCTACTGAAATGTATTATGTATCTAAAATTCAAATGTAACTGGACGTCCTGAATTTTATCTGGCAAACCTAACGCGAGTGCCTCACCAGCCTGTAGTTCCGGCAGCTCGGCCCTTCATTTCATCACTGGGAAAACAGATGGATTCTCCCAGGACACACAGCAAATTGGTGGCAGTCCCTGAGCCCTCCCTGGCTGCCAGGGTCTGAGACTCCTACTTTCTCACAGAACAAACAGCCAAGGGAAGCAGGAGTGGCAGGTCCCAAGTGAGAAGGGGGTGGGCCCAGGGCTCGGGGAGGTGAGGGCGGGCCTCCTCAGGGGGCAGGTGGAAGGACTTACCTGTGGGTGCTGGGCAGGCTTGGTTCAGGCCTCGGCTCTACCTCTGAAAGCCCGCGGGACCTGGAGCCCACCTCCACTTACTGCGAGGGAGCTAGACTAGCTCAGACTTAATACTTGAAGTCTGGGGGCGCCTGGGTGGCTCAGTCATTAAGCGTCTGCCTTCGGCTCAGGTCATGATCTCAGGACGGGATCGAGCCCCGCATCAGGCTCCCTGCTCAGCGGGAAGCCTGCTTCTCCCTCTCCCACTCCCCCTGCTGGTGTTCCCTCTCTCGCTGTGTCTCTCTCTGTCCAAAAAATGGATAAAATCTTAAAAAAAGAAAAAAACATTATAGCTTTAAAAAAAATACTGGAAGTCTGAATGCCAAAAACATACCCACACCCAAATGTTCTCTCCACGTAGGATCCTCAGGGCTCTGAGCAAGGCACCTGCTCCCTGAGCCTCAGTGTTCTGATCTGTAAAACAGGGACATCAACGCCTGGCAGAGTTGTTACAAGAGTAAAAGCAGCTGTTTTGTAAAGCCCCCAGCACAGTGCCTGCACACTGGGGCTCTGTAGGGGTTCCAGATACGGTTGTTCCTATTGTTACATAGCTATGCCAGGACCCATGCTGGACATACAGTGATGAGGACCCCTTTATTGACCACCTGACAGGTGCTATGCATGTGCCCAGGCATGTTGCTTGTCTTCTTGTCCCCACATCCAAACCTCTTGAATGAAGCAATTCCATTCACTGTGCACCTGCAGCACCTCCACCCCCCACCCCACCCCCACCCCCACCCCACCCCCAAAATGTGATTCCCTACAGGTCTGGCTCTAGGCCCAGGCCTCCATGGGACCCACCCCAGGGAAACCAAATCACTTGGGGGGGGTGGGGCTTGGACTTTAGGAATGGGGGCCACACTTGGACAGTATGTCCAGGGTGCCCCCCCACACCTGGCCAGTGGAGCTGAAACATAGGAATCTGAGCAGGACTTGTATCCGAGGAGGCGCAGAAAGAAATGCAATTTACACAGATAGAACTAAAACTCAACCCCATGCAAAACAATAGTTGCCCTACTTCAGGGGTGCACTCTGACCCTCTGTCTTCTTTTCAGTTTCATGGTTTCAAACTGCCGGGCACAGCCCACCAAATTGTCAGGACTTCCTAATCAGTCACTGTCCACAGTTTATTTCTGTGATATTTCTCAGTCATCCTCACCCCGGCGCCCTGAAGTTTGGTTAGTGGCATGTATGGTTGGGAAGGTGGGAGTTCCAACCCAGAAGTCTGTCCTCTCTTCATGCTGGAGGCAAGAAGCCAGGGCTGATCCTCTGGCTCTGCCTCCCTGCGGGGACTCACTGGGGCTAGACACGAATGCTCCTGAGAGCTGGAGGTGCTGCTCATACTCTCGCTGCGAGGGGAGGATTCAACAGCCCAGCTCCAGAGCCGGACGTCTGGTGTCCGGACACGCCCACGTGCTGCTGCCTGACCTTGGGTTAAGTATGCCTCCAGCATGTTGAGTTTCCCCATCTGTAAAACAGGGGGATAGCAGATCCCCACCAGATTGTTGTGAGGACTGAATGGGTCCGTAGACCAGGGCCTGCCATGTGCTGAGTTCGGTCCATATTGGCCATGATGATAATCAGGGCCAGCTTCACGGGTGTGCAGCCTCCGGAGTCACACAGAGGTCCGCTGGGGTTCAGCTCTGCTGTTATCCTTTTGATAATCTTAGTAAGTTTCTCTTTGAACATGTGTTTTGTAAGTGACGTCTGCTGGAACAACGGAGCTCGGCCATGAGTAGAGGGGAGGCGCCAGGGGACTGTGCACACATGGTGGGCGGGGCCTGTGCTCCAAGCAGTTGGCTTGGCCATTGGGTGACCTACACCTTTGGGGCCCCGGCTAGGGGTGGCCGGGGCTGGGACCCAGGCCAGGTGCTGGTGGTGATGATGGCAGCAGCAGTGGGCGACCCTGGGAGAGGGAAGGGCTCTGGACCGCGGTGGGTGACCAGCTGGCCCTTTCCGGCCTGGAAGCTGTCCCTGCAGCACCTGCATAAATATTAACTCTCAGGCCTGAGCACCGGGACGGGATCTGCCAGGCTTAGGTGGTAAACTTTGTCAATAAGTTATTACAGAATAGAAGTATACATGTGGACACCGCAATAAAGCGAGCCGCTGGTTAGAATTCTTCAACGAGTTTAGAATCTGGTTTTAAAAACTCTTACAGCATTGTAAAGCAAATATCCAGAGGTTTAGAACTAGAAATAATGTAAAGATGGTCACATTTGGTAGAAAAGAACACTATTTCCGTTTCAAGTTTGATGAAACAATTATTAAAGAGGACGGCAATTTTGGGGTGCCTGGGTGGCTCGGTCTTTTGGGCATCCAGCTCTTGATTTCAGCTCAGGTCACGATCTCAGGGTCATGAGATCAAGCCCCACATCAGTCTCCGCTCTCGGGAGTCTGCTTGAGATTCTCTATCCCCCCCACTCTCTCAAATAAATAAATAAGTCTCTTTTAAAGAAGAGGAAGACATTTTTTTAAGTTTTCCTTTGTAATTCAAGATGGAGTGATAGAATGCATAAGCAGGAGATTGAACTATATACAAATCACGGAGCCACTGTGGTTTCTTGTCAAACCTCCCCGGGTTACAGGGACTGTCAGACATTAGACAGTAAAATGCCATGTATAAATTTACATTTAAAACTAAATTCAGACTTACATGAAACTGACTTACTAAAAAGAGTTGAATCTTTTTAGAAAAATGTTCTGCAACAATTGTCAGCTCTAGATATACTAAAAGTAGTATTTCAAATCATTAATTGATCTGAAATTTATCCCAGTGTTATCACAGCCTACGAAATACTCAGCAGCCCCAATAATGGATGCATCAGCAGAAAGATCCTCAAAATGAAAATTTATCAGAAATGGTTTGTGATCTCGAATTTGCCAAGAACAATGGATGTCACTTTCCATCATACTGATTGAAAACAAGTTGCTAAAAGTACGTATTTCGAGAGCCTACTAAATGAATTTGCAGTAAAGCAAATCTGGAAAATTTTATAATCAAGCTCTCCCATTAATAAGGTATTATTATTTGTTGTATTATATAATTTATGACCCCCAAAATATTGGTTTTACAATTTGTAAGTTTATGTTGTTACCCATAGGTCCCTGTTGTCTCCCCCATAGTGTATAAATAATAAAATACTTTAAAGGGAAAATCTTTATATTTAATACCTTCAACTGCACTTTTCCCCTGCTTTTAAGTTAAATCAAAAGGGGCCCCACATTTTTATTTTCCACCGAGCTCCACCAATTACATAGCCAAGTGATGGTAATGCAGGTGAGAAGCTCTGTATAAACTGTTGTGTGCTGTCCACGGGGTCCCCTGACCTGTCTAGCAGGTGGGGGATGCTGGCTTTCCAAGGTCCTTGGTGGAAATCCCACCCTCGCCAGCTGTGTGTCGGGGGTGGGGGGGGAGCCACAACTGCGCCCCTTCTCTGACATCAGGGTGACAAGGGAGCAGGTGGAAGCACCCCGCAGGCACGTGCTCGGAGGTGGGTGAATGGAGCTGTGCCATCTCCTCCCAGCACAAGCACCCTGGGCACCAGGAGTGACACCAACCAGGAGCGTGTGACAGTTGCAGAATCTCACTCAGCCCAGACCTGCGGAGGCAGACTCTGCATTTCCATACTATTCCAAGGTGATGTGTAGGCGTGTCAGAGTCTAAGACCCACCACCCTAAGTAAAGTGCTTGGGGAAATCTTGTCCGGGGTCCTTGTCCCTTTGCGTCCTCAATGTTGCTATTAAAAGTCTGTCCACTAGAGGTCACCAGAGCCAAGTGATTAATGATTTGCTTTGCCAACCGGGAGTCTCGGGAAGGGGGAGGCTGGCAAGAACAGGGCTGGGAGTTCCCATCTCCCCCGGTACTGGAACTTCTGCCTACCTCCTCAAAGGCATGTTTAATCAGAAATCTACATTTGCAGAGGGCACACCTCTGAGGTCAGATCGCTGGTTTTCCCAGTGGAAACCCCAGATACAGGCCAGCCCGGTGGGACCAGTGCTCAGGCAAGCCACCTCTCCTCTCTTGGCCTACGTGCCTCCATCCATAAAGTACAGGCAGTTGGACCATGAGGTTTTTGGGGCCCCCCTCACTTCCTGTTGCAGCTTTCTGTTCTGGGCCCCCAACTTTGCCAAGGAAATAGAACAAAGCTCCAGGTTCCTGTCTCCATAGGTAAGATGTCCTCTTCTTGGCCTTCGGGGCCCTAGGAGAGCAGGAGCTGTGCCTCGGAATTCAAGGTGTCTGGCAGGTCTGGACTTTTAAGGAACATTCTAGCATTCTGGAGGCCATGGCAAGTTCATCCCTGTGCCAGCTAGAGTGGGTTCTGAGCACAGGTGAAGAAGCATAAAATGGCCCAGAAACAGAGCTGGACCAAACCAACCATCGCACGGGTGGGGAAACTGAGGTTCAGGGAAGGATGCAACTATCTCCCGGGTCCCTAGAGCCCAGAGTCAACGGGGAAGCTGGACTAGAGCCTAAGTATCCAGGGGCTGAGGGCAGCAGCGCACTTGCTCAAGGCTTCCTTCCGTGGGAGTTGGATGGATTCTCGTTGCCTGGGTCCCTGGGGGGAAATGGTGCGTGGGGGTGATGCTGTCATGGGGACCTGCTGCCAGAGGGGAGCTCAGAGCCTTGGCCAGCAGAGCAGAACAAGGCCTGCAGATACTGTCCACGATCCTAGTGTTGTTGGGGTTTCTGCCAGAAAGAGAGCAGGGTTCTCTCTGCTCACAGCCAAGTGCCATCTTGTTCTGCACTTGGCTCCAGAGACATTAACCCTTTAGCCTGGTGGGCCACATGGCGGGGTCTGTCATCCAGAGCCTGGTCACAGATCTGACCATGCCATCCCCCTGCTCAAAAGCCCCTAGTGGCTGCCTATGCCTGAACGATGAAGCAGATGATCCCGCGCTCCTCAGCTTGGCGTCAACGTCCTTCAGAGTTGGGATGCCACCACCTTGCTAATGCACACGCAGCCCCCCTGCCAGTCGGGCCCATGGGCTGAGCTGGTACATAAGCCCGAGTCAGCCTGCCCACCTCCCTTCTCTCACCCCTATTATAGAGCCCTTACCAGGTGCCAGGCATTGCTCTAGGCCCTGGGGAAGCAGCAGTGAGCAAACAGACGTGACCCTGCCCTGGCCAAACTCATGTTCAAGGGGAGACAGGCAAGCAAGAAGTCAACCATAACCTATGGCAGTAAGCAGGGAGGGAAGCAAGGGGGATGGAGTGGCAGGGCTGCAATGTTCCATGAGGTGGTCAGGGAAGGCCTCTCAGTGACAAAGTGGCACGTGCACCGAGACCAGGAAGTACGGGGCTGGGGAACAGCATCCAGGAAGAGGGAACAGAAGGTGCAAAGACCCCGAGTCAAGAGTAGGCTCAGTGTGTCCTGGGACCAGCAAGGCCATCATGAGGCCAGGGAGCAAAAGGAAAGGCGTGGAGGATGGGGCCCAAGGGTAACATGGTGCCAAAGGCCTCGGGAGCCATTGGAAGGATTTCAGCTTCTACGCCGAGAGAGGCAGGGCCCCTGGAGGGTTTTGTACAAGGAATGACAAGACTAAGGCAGAATGTGATGACGGCAATGATGATAGTGATGATGGTGATGGTGATGATGATGATGATGGTGATGGTGGTGGGGTGATGGTGATGATGGTGGTGATGATGGTGGTGACGGTGATGATGGTGATGGTGGCGATGGGGTGATGGTGATGATGGTGGTGACGGTGATGATGGTGATGATGGTGATGGTGGTGATGGGGTGATGGTGATGGTGATGGCAGTGATGATGGTGGTGGCGATGGGGTGATGGTGATGATGGTGGTGACGGTGATGGTGGTGATGATGGTGATAATGGTGATGGTGGTGATGATGATGATGGTGGTGGTGATGATGATGGTGGTGGTGATGATGATGGTGGTGATGGTGCTGGTGATGGTAGATGGGCTCCTGTGTGCTGGGATAGTGGTTTCCTCAGCACAGGGATACACTGTTACAGGGGCTGGTGAGCCCCCACTCGAGTAGCCTCAACCATTCACCACAGTCTGCACAAGTATGTGTGTGTGCTGTGCTGTGACAAAGAATGGAAAGCCCCACTTAACTGGATGCTGTTCATTTTACTTTCTGTTTGTTGCTTAGTAACATTGTCTCCTGTTTCTTTTTTTTCCCCAAAGACAAAGTCTTCCTACTTGCCCTTTTCCTTCAGCTAAACAGACTCGTTAAGAAGTCCTCAGGGGAGGAGAAAGTCAGAGCCCCGAGTCCAGCAATGTGCCTCTTTAGATGACATAGTTTCCTGTGCTGACCATGTGTGATAGAGAGGGAGCACTGGCCTGGTGCCCTGGACCAAAGCTCAGCTCTGACTTCGCACGTCTCGGCGGTGACACCGAGCTGCTCACTTAACGTCCTGGGGTCTCTTGCTGCAGGACGCGAAAACGATGGGCCGCACGTCCTGCGTCACCCATCACGCCGAGTCTGGGCTGGTTTCTCTGTGACTGTTTGGAACAAAAGCCTGTGCACCTCTTGTGGGAAGAGATGCTAACTTCTGAGGTGGGGCCTTAAGAGACATGCACCTTCTCCTTGGCGTGCCTCCAAACCACCCCCTGCATGGAAGCCAGCAGCCACACAAGATACGGCGCTGTCCTAGACCACCACGCCGGCAGGAAGCCCAAGCAGCCCCGTGGACAGATGGAGGCCACCTGGCGGACACCCAACGTCCACTTCACGTGAGTGAAGCCGTCATGGACCTTGCAGGCCTGCTCACCTCCAGCGCCACGCATCCGAGCAACTGCCCCCAGCTGATGCTGCATAGAGCAAAGAAACCACTCGGCTGACTCCCGCCCCAATTCCTGACCCCAGAATTATGAGCCGGAAAAGCGGTAGTTTCAAGCTGCTAAGTCTAGGCGTGGTTTAGGATGCAGGGCGAGATGACCGAGGCTCATGAAATATGCTGTCATCCTCCCCAGGAGACCACTTTGGGACAAGAGAGTGTGGGGGATGGGGTGCTATTCCTTTCCCTATCAGACAATTTCCAACCCCCCCCCAATCTGGTCCTCTCCGGCCTCATGGGCAGCCTCCCCCCCCCACCTCTGCTCTCGGCAGCCCACACATCTGGCAGGACCCCCTGCTCTGTCACTCTCCATGGCTCTGCACCCACCCCATCCTGCCTTCTTTCAGAAAGGCCCTGCTCTCCCCTTCCTAGAGCAAACCTCTCTTTCTTCCTTAGGCCCCAGCTCCAATATTACCCTTTCCGCAGTGGCCCCCAGGCACCTCTGGACTCCACAGACCTTCACGCATGTGTCTGAGCCTTATTTGGAAAAGCACTGCCTGCTGCCCTTGACATGGCATGTGTCCTGGGCCCCCACGTCTCCCCGGGCCAATCTCCGTGCTGACGCCAGGCCAGACCCTCGTCCCCTTTGCTCAGGGATGGAGAGCAGATGTATGCAGAGGATGGCAGCCCACGGTCCCTGCCTTGGGCAGGACAAAGGCAAGCGGAATCGAAATTAGCCACTGATACTGTGTTTCCTCCTGGAAAAATGTCCAGTTCAGTGAATTCATGCAACATCTCATGCCCCACCCAGTAACAGTCCCACAGCGAGCACCAGGATCGTCTCGAGCCCCGGCTCCTGCTCCGTTCTCGTGCCAGAAGTCCCCTGGCATGTCACAAAGCAGGTTGCAATCAGAGCCTGACAGCTGCCATTGTATCGAAATTTTAAGGAAAACAATTATCCGTGATCACAGTGAGCTTTCTAAGTAATTTATATTTCCAATGATTGCCAAGAACAGTATCTCTTCTGCTTAAATGTCCAAATTGCTCCCACAAACATCAGAAGTGCTTTTCCCCTCAGTCTCCCTGTCAGTCTCCCCGCACCACCTATCTGTTATTCTGATCCCCGTCTGCAAAGTCTTGGGGAGGGTTTTGAAGTGGGGAATTTTCACCTCCCCCTGACATTTCCCCAGCGCTGAAATGCCTACATTTTCTTCTATTGTTTCCTGGTGAAGTGAGCAAAACGTCCTCTCTCCCACCAGCTCTGGGTTTTGTCACAATGACAGCTGGGACTCAGGACTGAAGCATACTTGGCTTCAGAAGGGAGGGAGGAGCCACTGCGCCCTCCTCCAGCCCCAGGAAGGCACCAAGGACGGAGGGCGTGAGGAGCCCACACCCCGGGGGGTGTGTTTCAAAGAGGCCCTTCGTGAAACAAGGTGTACATGCTTTAGGGCCCCACGTGGGAGCTTGTTGGTTTCAGACATTGGGTCTGGGGGGGGTGGTGGCATGCCACCAGGGACTGGGGACAATCCGATCAAAGAGGTGTCTCAGCATGACCTTGCACACGTTCCTCAACCTGTCAGAGCCTCTGCCTCCCCGTCTGTAACCTGGGGGTAACACCTGCCTCCCAGCGTCATCGCCTGGATGCAATGAGCCACCAGGTATAGTGACCATTCAGCACAGGGTGGTGACGGTTTCTGGGTGCTGTGGAGGGAACCAGCATCCACCAGTCCCGCTGAGCACTGGCTCTGTGCGGGCCACTTCCCCATCAGTGAGCTCATGGACTGTCCCGACACCCAGCAGGGTGCCGGGGGAGGCGAGGTGAGTCACCTGGGCCAGACTCACCTGATGACCCCCTCGTGCTCAGTTCTGTGGTGTAAACTCAGCACCTCCTGGGTGCTCCGGCGGGTGATGGAGAAACCGGGGTCCATCCACACCATGGAACGCTGTTCAGCGCTGCATGCAATGAGCCATGGAAAGACCTAAACGAGACTCAGATGCACATTACTCAGGGAAGGGAGCGTGATTCCAGCTACATGACCTTCTGGAAAAGGCAAAACTATGGAGGCAGGAAAGGACGGGTCATTGCTGGGGTTGGGGGGAAGATGAATAGGCAGATCACAGGGGATCTTAAGGGCAGCGAAACCACTCTGTGCTGCTGTAATGGCAGATACGCGTCCTTATACAGCTGTCAAACCCCAGAGAACGTATAGCACCGAGGGCGACCATGAAGTACGCTGGGGACTTCGGGTGATTGTGCTGTTCATGTAGGTTCATTGATGGTAACAGATGTGCCTGTGCGCTGGACGTCGCCGATAGTGAGGAGGAAGGTGCGTGGGGCAGGAAGCTACGGGAACTCCGTGCTTTCCACTCAATTTTGCTGTGAACCTAAAACTGTTCTAAGAAATAAAGTCTATTATTAAAAAAAAAGATCGTAGGGGAAGGGACGGAAAAATGAAACAAGATGAAATCAGAGAGGGAGATAAAGAGAAGAGACACTGAGCTCTAGGGAACAAAGCGAGGGTTGCTGGAGGGGAGGGGGGTGCGGGGAGGGGGTAATTGGGCGATGGGCATTAAGGAGGGCACGTGATGTAAGGAGCACTGGGTGTTACGTAAGACTGATGAATCACTGAACTCTACCTCTGAAACTAATAATACACTATATGTTAATTAACTGAATTTAAATAAATAAATAAAGCAAGCAAACAAAGAAGAACAAAACAAAATTTTAGGTCAGCACCTCCTCCAGGGAGCCTTCGCTGACCACCGCAGTTGGCTGCAATTTCTCCTGATGTCAGGAATCTGCAGGCCAGCGTGGGTTCTCTCTGGTTATCCCGTGCCTGCTAACAGGTGGGCGGTGTTCTGGCTTCTGAACTCAACCCGCCCTTTAGCCCCTCCAGCACAGGGATGGGGTGTTTCTTTTCTTGACGGGCGTGGCGCCCAGGGAAGTCTGTGAGGCAGCTCCCAGCAGGTGTTCACAGACCACCTCTTCGTGTCCCCATCCATGGGGGACGTGTGAGATGGCCTGGCCATCAAATGGGAGATGACATGGTGCCAGGCTCATGGACGTGCTCAGCAAACATGGCCACTGCACCCCCTGGGTCCAGCCCTGGTGACACACAGTCCCATGGCCTGTTGACCAAGCCCCCTGGGGCCCCTGTGTCAACTCAGCTGGGCTGAGTGGTGTCCAGAGAGCTGGTAAAGCACATTCCTGAGTGCGCAAGGATGTCTCAGCAAGAGCCTAGCAGCTCATCCTCCCCAGGGTGGGGCCACCATCCAATGCGGCCAGGGCCTGAGGAGAACACGCAGGGGCAGGAAGGGCTCCGTGCTTGAGCTGGGACCTCCATCCTGTCCTGCGCCCGGACAGCAGCGCTCCTGGGCCTCAGGCCTTCTGACTTGGGCTGCAGCTGTACCGCGGCTCTCCCGGGCGCCCCGCTCACAGACGGTGCGTCGTGGGACTCCCCAGCCTCTGCAAGCCTGTGAGCCAGTCCCCCATGTGCATCTGTCTATACTTGTCATATTGGTTCTTGCTCTCTGGACAACGCCGACTACTGACCGACGACTAATGGCTAGTGTCAGTGGGGTGATGGGACCCCAGGGGAAGTCTTGGAAAAGCGCTTCTCTTCCTGCAGGAGCTTTGTCTTTCTTCTGCCTTAAAGTTACATTCCTATTCTCAATGCTCTTTTTTGCCATTTGAAACTTCACAATGTACCTGGTGATTCATCACAAGGCCATTAAGTGGCATTAACTCTCTGCCTTCGGAGATGAGTAAATCACGACTCAGACTCGTGGGGGGCCTCAGCTGCCTGGCCACAAGGCAACGTGTGGCTGTGCGGGTGGAAGCGGGTGGGTGGGTGGGGAAGGCGTGGGCGGGTGGGGCGGACACAGAGCCGCGTGGCCAGCACCCAGCCCTCCATCGGGGAGCGTAGGAAAGGAGGGAGGGGAGCTGCTGGCAGGACAGGGGGTGGGTGGGTGGAGGGATAGAGGGAGCAGAGGGCAGATGCTTGGGAGACCAAAGGCTCTGCCACTGACTGTGGTGTGATCGTGGGGAGCCTCCAGGTCCTCAGAAATTGGAGGGAGGCCAGGCGACTGGCCATGGCATCAGGAAGATCCACCTTCCTGTCCTAGATGTGGCCACGGGTGGGTGGGACAGCCTCCAGCAAGGAAGCTGGGAAGGGGTCCTGCTTACGGCGGGAGCATGACCTGAGCGCACTCTAGACCTTGCTAAATCCTGACTGTGGCTCCTCTGCTTCTGTCTCTGCAGGACTCCTCACGGAATCCAGACTACAGGTTTTGCGGGCTTGGGCAGGACAGGCCCTACAGGTGCTCCGACATGTGTGCAGCTTGGGCTGGGAGCCGCCCGCCTAGAGCGGGTCCCCTCCGACTTTAATATCTATACAAATCATAGGGGTGTCTCTTTAAGATGTGGACTCTGGGGGCGCCTGGGTGGCTCAGTCGTTGGGCGTCTGCCTTCGGCTCAGGGCGTGATCCCGGAGTTCTGGGATTGAGCCCCACGTCAGGCTCTTCCGCTGGAAGCCTGCTTCTTCCTCTCCCACTCCCCCTGCGTGTGTTCCCTCTCTCGCTGGCTGTCTTTCTCTCTGTCAAATAAATAAATAGAATCTTTAAAAAAAAAAAAAAAGATGTGGATTCTGACTGCGGAGGTGTGAGGGGCTCTGCACTTAGTACACTTGTCCAGGTGAAGGATGCCAGTGCCCCCTGGCCCGGTGACGGACCCATTGCAAATCACTCAGCTCTACAGTCATGGGTCTCGAATCCCCCTGTAGGTCAGAACGCCCCAGCAAACATTGTAATGCAGATTCTTGGGCCTTGCTGTGGGAGGACGAATGCTGATGTGGGGGATCCTGAGGTCACACTGTGCTAGCAGCCCGAGGTGGGCCATGCCAGGTGTGCTCCCATGTGTCGTTCTTATCTGACTAACCCACACACTCAGAGCTTAGGTCACCGAGTGCCACAGATGTCCCGAGGGCCACACAGCCTCTGAAACACTCGGCCTGGTCCTTTGAGCACATCTCCCGACCGTCGATACAGCTGGCTTATTCTCCTGGGACTCACAAAGTGTGCTTTGGCCCATGGGTTCCTTGATTCTGCTGAATATTGATTTGAATGCCAAGGGGCTGGTTCAGTCCTCCTGTTACGTTACCCCAAGCCAGTTTGCCAAGACTTGGAATTTCTGTGCCCCATGCAAGCTCATCTGCAGGCTCCCGAGGGGACACCAGATGATAGTGACACCATATTCTGACACATCACTGATTATATGAGTTTCCTGTGGCTGCTGTAACAGATTGCCCCAAACCCAGGAGCTCAAACAACAGAAATGTATTTTGTCACCATTCTGGAGGCCAGAATCTGAAATCAGGATCACTGGGCCAAAAAATCAAGGAGAATCCGTTTGTTGCCTCTTTTAGTTTCCAGTGACAGCTGGCTTTCCTTGGCTTATGGCCCCATCCCTCCAATCTTCAAGGCCAGCTTCTCCATATGTCTCCTGGTCTATCTTCATGTGGTCTTTTCTGCATGTGTGGTGGAACCCCCCTCCCCGCCCCTACGTCTCTCCTGAAGGACACCTGTGATTGCATCTAGACGCCACCCGGGAATCCAGGAGGATTGCCCCATCTCATGTGACCACAGTATATGTAATCCAACCACATCTGCAAACACCTTTTCCCAAATAAACCAATAGGCACAGGTTCCGAGAAGTAGGACCTGTATCTCGGTCACTTATAGTCTAGAGCACTGAGGGTCTGCAAAAGCCCCCAACCCAGCTCTCCTCCAGAAGATAACTCACCAACCTCCTTCACTTTTCTTTGTAGGGTTGGCATGCATCCAAGGCTTGGAATGGGTGGGAAGTCGATAAATGTCTGTTGGGTAAATTCAAGGGGCTTAAGCAGCAGTAGGGAAGAAGTGGGACAGGGTCATGAATGCAGACTCTGAAAGCGGGTAGAAAAAGTCAGAGGGCTGAAGTGTAGGAGGCAATATTTAGATGTCACATTAAAGAGTCTGGGCACTGTCCTGATGGCAAGAGAACGCTCCTTATGGGGTCCTTCCATAGGGCAATGCATTTATTCATTTGTTCGTTCATTCATTCATTCATTCATTCATCCAGTACTCAACAGCAAAGCTCAGGGCTTGGCTCTGTGGGAGAGGGAAGACAGGCTTCCTACCCTACACACACACACACACACACACACACACGCACACATTATAAAGACAGAGAGAAAGATTTATTTTAAGCAATCGTGATTGTGGGGGGCTGGCAATTCAGTTTGTAGGGCAGGATGGCAAGCTGGAGACCCAGGCAAGAGTTGATGGCCATCTGCTGGCAAAATTCTCTCTTTGTCAGGAGACCTCAGTCTTTCTTTCTTAAGGTCTTCAACTGATTAGATGTGGCCCACCCACATTGCGGAGAGTAATCTGCTTTACTCAGAGTTTACTGATTCAAATGTTACTCTCATCTAAAAGGTATCTTCAGAGCAACATCTAGACTGGTGTTTGACCAAAGCTGGGTGCCACGGCCTGGCCACTGTGACATACAAAAGTAGCACATCACACAAAATACAGCACATTCCAGCTGTGCTGTTTCTGGTACATTCAGATTTATGATTATTGAATCTTTGTGGATTGTACCTCGCACCATTACATAATATCCCTCTTTGTTCCTGTGAATGCTTTCTGTCTTGAATTCTTCCTTATGCAATGCTAATTTGCCATTCTTGTCACTTTTTTTTAAATGTCATTTTAAATGTTTTTTTTTTTTAAGATTTTATTTATTTATTCGACAGAGATAGAGACAGCCAGCGAGAGAGGGAACACAAGCAGGGGGAGTGGGAGAGGAAGAAGCAGGCTCCCAGCGGAGGAGCCTGATGTGGGGCTCGATCCCATAATGCCGGGATCACGCCCTGAGCTGAAGGCAGACGCTTAACCGCTGTGCCACCCAGGCGCCCCTCTTGTCACTTTTTAATTTCAATTTTCAAACATTGTGCACTTTGGGCCTCTATTTCTCATCATTTTGGGGGGCACTTCTTGTAAATTGCACTTTATTGGTTTTTTATTTTTACCCCAATCTTACAGGATTTTGATGGGAAGTTCAGCCCATCCCCATTTTGTTTGAAAGCCTATATGCGTGGTTTTATTTATTTCGCCTCACTTTGTGTTTACTTGGACTGAACTTTGTTATTGCTGTCATTTCCTTCTTTCATCCTTCCTTAATTTTGCTTCCCTGCTCACTCTCAACATCCTCACCCCCCCCCCTTAATGTAGAAGCTCTATTCTGCTTTTCCAGGGGCTGCCTCTTCCAGCTCCTGATAGTCATAATTACACCCATACTCCCCCGTGAATGTATGAGAAGTAAGCAGTAACAGCACTCCCCCACGAGATTCTTCCTCTCCCACCCCTCCTGCCCGCCCCAGAGCAAGCCCTTTCCTTCCTCCCTCCCTCCCGCTGCCACCAGATGCCAGATGTCCCTCCGATCTCTTGCTCCTTCAACTCCGGGGCGGTGGCTGGGACTGAGTCTATGTTTACTTACAGATGACTACGGGTTTCCCTCATAGTATGAGGCACAGATTTCAAGAACCCTTACTTAGCAATTATCGTACAAAATCCCAGGCATATTTAGATTAAACCGAGCATTTTGCAAGGGTCACTGCCCACCAGCATTTTCTGTTCTCTGCTTCTGCTCTATCTTGAGGTCTCCTCTGCAGTTGAACTGTCTTGGTGAGAGGGGCCCTGCCCTGGGTAAAACGGACACTCTGTGCATCTTGCTGGGGGCGATATTTTCTTTCTTTTTCCCCAGCAGAGAAATTCCATCCTAGCAGGGGTAGGCCTCCTCGATCATATCATCAGAGTCCCTGGAAGTTGTTCCGAAGTCCTCTAGGCACTGGCACTACACTGGTTCTCCTGCCTTTGGCTAGGACTGGTTCTTTCTGGAATTCTGCAAGACATTCTCCCATTCTGGGACTTGGAGGCTTCACCACAGACCTTCGGCCCAAGACATTTTCCTCTGCAAACTTCCTCATTTCTCTCACTCCTGTCTGCCCACCAGCTCCTTCTGGTGCTTGCGAGAGGTGGGTGCTCTCCCTTCTGGAACTGCCCGCAGCCTCTCGTTTTCTCCCAGAGGATTTTCACGTGCTTTTTCCTCCACCCTGAAAGGCGTTTGCTCCACGTTATCTTCCCGTTTGCTCATTTGCTTCGTCTTGACGGTTCTCCTTCTGAATCTGCCGACCACTTCCAAGGCCTTTTGCTCCATGGAGCATGTTAAGTGTCTCCAGGCTCGGCCTGGGAAGCTCAGCCATCCTCTTCCTCTGCTTATTGAGTCCCCTCAAGGGCACTGTCTTGGCTTCTCTGTGATTGTGTGTCAGACACATAAGGACAGGGCCATGGTGGTCTCCTGGGCAGTGGCCAACCAGCAAGGGGGAGAATGACGAGTCATTTATGTTCTTGTAGACAACGAAGGCAGCATTGGCAAGGTGCTCCCCGTCCCTGGAGGGGGCCTGTCTGCTCCCAGCCACCCAAGGGTGGGCTGCCCAAGCCTTTCACGTCGGCCACCATCTTGCCAGCTGAAGGGGAGAACAGGTGGTAAGGAAGGTAGGCCAGAAATAGAAGAACTCATCTCATGGGTTTTCAAAGAGCCTAAGGAGCCCGTTAGATGACATGAGGGGCGCCTGGATGGCTCAATCCATTAAGCATCTGCCTTTGGCTCAGGTCATGATCCCGGGGTCCTGAGATCAAGCCCTGCATCGGGCTCCCTGCTCAGCGGGGAGTCTGCTTCTCCCTCTCCCTCTTCCCCCCAATTCATGCTCTCTTGCTCTCTTGCTGTCTATCAAATAAGTAAATAAAATCTTAAAAAAAAAAACAAAATTAAGAAACATGAAAAGTCTACTCTCATTAGCTAGCATGGAAATGCAGATTACAAAGGTAAGGAGGCCATTTTTCGTTTACTGTAGTAGGAAAGGGGTTGAAAAGGTCGTTCCCCATGCCAGTGTGCACCTCTCAGATGTGACCTGCAAACAATATTGAGAAATCTGTTTTGGTAAAAATGTATGCAGAGACCTATTAGGTCAGAAAGAGCCTATTAGGATCAGTGCTTCTCCTTCTAGGACTTGGCCCTGATGAAACAGGCATGCGCACACAGCAGTGTGAACACAGGGACTTTTGGAAACCCTTTCTTCAGTAGGCATAGATCCCAAACCATGGACAGTAATAGTCTTTGAATGCTTTTTTTTCTTCTCTCTACCTTTTGTAATTCTCCAAATTTTCTGTAATGAAAACATTAAAAGAGGTGAAAGATTTCTGTGTGGCATTGGGCAAATCATTACCTATGTCTGAACCTCGACTTTCTCGTTGATAAAAACGAGCCCCATGCACTTGCCTCAATGTCCCACTCATTAGGGGTGCAGCGAAAAACCTCATGGGGGCATGAAAGCCCCCAAAACTGAACCTGGGGCAGAGCAGGGGCTGCTCCATGCCCATTTCTTTCCTTCCCCTATGAGCCTGACAGCCTTAGATGAGGTGGGGTAGCACCGCGGGAGGCAGCTGAAGAATCAGATGAGGTGACTGGTGTGAATCACGCAGCTTTGATGAAAGTCCCCAGGGCTGTGTGTCCAGTATATAGAACCCATCTCCAAAACCATCTGGGATCTTTGCTCCCCACGTGTTGGTAACATATCTCTGGCAGCCACTCTGAGCCCTATTTTGTCATGATGACCCAGGATAGGCATCCCAGGTTGGCCATGAGGACCAGACACAGAGCAGACACAGCCTGGGGGCGGGGTGTCACCAGCCAGGACCTCATATCCCAAGGGCCTGACTTAAGGATAGACCTTTACCCTCATTTGCAAACTACACCCCCTCAGACATAGGGCAGGGCTGAAAGAAGAGGATTTCCAAACTGCTTGAGCCTTGCATCATCCCCTGGGCTGATATATTTTCTTGAACGAATCCCATAATTACCTTGTGAAAAGTGTGCGACATTGCATTTAATTTCGGGCATTTAAAGCTGCACTTGGTTACTTGTACACATTTAAATGGGCCATATTTTTCTATTCCCGCTGCTTTACCAAAGGAGGCCTCTCTGTCTCCGGCAGGGCTGGAATTATCAATATTTAGTTAATATTGCATAGCAATGATAATGAATCTGAACTTGGGGATATTGGGGCCAGAGTGGTGGGTGAAAGGTGGCCTGAGTCTTGTCCAACAGTCCAACCACCTTCTAACTATAGAGAGGCAAGGAGCCTCCCTCTGCGACTGAACGCCTTGAGGGCGGGGCGGGGCGGGGCGGGGGCGGGGCCATGACGGGTGGGCCGGGCCGGGGCCGACTCCGCTCGGAAACTTCGAGGTGGGCGGGTAGGACCCGCCCTCCCGGCGCTCTTCGGCCCCGCCGCACCAGAGGGCGATCCGCGGCAGCCAGGCGAGGCGCCCCGTGATTGGCGGAGGTGCGCGATGATTGGCAGACGTTCCGGCCGCACAGCGGGCCGAGCCGGCGTCGCGTCTTCTGAGCCGCTTCGGGAGTGGAGAGCGGCCTGCGGCCCCGCCCCCGACCCCGCCCCTCTTCAGAGGGCCGCGCTCGCCGGCTCCCGCAGCAGCTCGCGTCGCTTGGTCAGCCAGGCTGCTTCGCTCCCGCCCCTGGACGTCCGGCTCCTCGCGAACAACTTTGCTACAGGCCCGGAGGCGTCGCGGCGCCGCGTGCGGCCCACTCACGGACGGGTGAGTACTTCGGGGCGGGGGACGGCAGCGCGGGGGACTGGAAAGAGTCAGGAGGCGCCGCCCGCCTCGGGCCTCAGTTTCTCCCTCTGCGCGGCTGCTCCTAGTGCCCCCCACCACAAGTTCCCCAGAAGGTGGGGGGCGGGGGTCTCGCCCGCACCAAGAAGCCCACGGAGACCCCCGCCCGGGCCTGGGTTGGGACTTCCTGGGGGGCTGCGCGCCCCCTTGGGAGTCGCCGGACCCCGCGCTCTGCGAGCACCGAGAGGCCGGCGGCCGGAGCCCCAGAAGACCCGCGGGTGGCCGGAGTCGCCCCTCCCTGCGCCCCGCAGCGCCGGTCCCCAGGTGCCCCGTCATGGCCCTTCCCCCGCGGCCGTCGGCCGGACTCGGCGGCACCCAGGGCGGCCGTCGATGCCCGCGGGGACGCAGATGGGGCGGCGGGGGCGACGGGGTCCAGCCCGCACTGGGGACGGGGCCCGCCGGAGGGGGAGCTCCTGGGTCAGGCTGAAGTCCCCACAGCCCACTTAGAATCAGTGCTGCGCTCACTCTCCCCCTGGGGCTCCTCCTCGGTAAGAGGGGCGGGCAGGGGCAGTGGCAGTCTCTCCCTGTCCCGGCTGGGGTGAACCCGGCCCTCGGCCGGCCCTCCGCAACATTAATTTATGTTGTGGCAGATGGAAACTTTCTGAGGAATCTCGCCCAGCCCTTTGGGATGTGATGGAGCCATGCCCTTCCACCGCAGTTTCTGTAGTTGATGTTAAGGAATTCCAAGGAGCTAACATTTGTACCATAGTTACACTCCCCTCCCCCACCCCAGTCTTATAGGAGTAGGAATTAGAGCCCCAGTGGACACATGATGGAGCTGAGGCTCACTGGGGATTGGTGACCTGCCCAGGACCACAAAGAGCCTGGGGGAAGACTTCCGCCCCAGTCTGCACTGAAAGCAAGCCCAGTCCTGCCTCTCCTCACCTTGGACAGTGACCCCTGGCATTTGGCCTGTTTGTAAAGGGCTTTCCCTTCTGCTGGGATCTGTCACTTACAGAGTGCTCTGGGTACCCTCTGTGCTGGTTGCCTGTTCTTACTGCAGCCCTAATGAGGGAGCCATGTCAACAGAAGCCCCAAGGCCACACTTTCCACTGTCCAGTCCTGGCCCCTGTGTCTCCAAGGGGCCTGATTCTCACTGGAGCCCCATGGTGTCTGACCAGAGATTTAGAGGAAGATTCCGTTATATAACCACTCCTTTGCTGCACCCCCTGCACCCCCCACCCCAAGCAGATGGACCTTTGAACACAGGGAAGGTTGCTGGGAGACCACATCACACCTTCTCTCCCAGGATGGAAGACTACATGGAGGGCTCCCTGCTCACGCCTTCCCAGCCACTCCTATGCCAGGGTTGGACAGGCCTTGGGGGCTGGTCAAAGGGGACTACAGCTCAGTCCTGGCCCCCAGAGGGGCCTGAGCTCTGGGACAGAGAACAAACCCTGGTCCATGATGGTGACAATAAGAAGAATCCTGCTAGGGAGGGAGCTTTATGCTTTATATGGCTCTCGCCCTCTCCCATGTCCCCACCTCAGAAAGTGGCACCACTGCTGTGCCCCCCACACGCAAATCAAGCCACCCTCTTCTCCCCCACCCTTCACATTCAGTTGGTGATACTCCTGTCTCTCCTGGCCCCAGAGCTGCAGTCGGATGCCTCCCCTGGACCAGGCCTCCTTATCCTTCCCTGGATGGTCGCCCAGCCCCTTCCCTGGGCTCCCCATCCTGTACCCACACTGTCCCAGTGGTTCTTTAACTGTCACTTCCCTGCTCAGCACTGCCCTCCCGAACTCCTTCTGGCCCTGGGCTCAACTCTGCCTCCAAAGCCTGGCGCTCCTTCAGGCCCTTGGGACCTGCCCTAGCTGCCTAGCCTTTTCTCTCATTCCTGTGTCCCATCCCCAGGGGTCACTTCCCAGGCACCCGCACCTTCCTGGCCACATTGCTGGTCACTCTCTCTGCTGCCTTTTCTCCTGGGCAGTCCCCTGTTGGAATGCCCACACTCCTCCAATCCTCCTTCCACCCTCACCTGGCTCACACCTGCTTGTCTTGAAGGCCGAGTCAGGGCCTCTCTTTCACAATCCCTACCATGCCTTCCAAAGCTGAGTGAGACCGCCCGTTGGGGGCTTGCACCCCAAATGCTGCTCCAGCTTTGTGGTTGTCTGTTTGGGTGTCATCCTTCCCGCTGGGCGTGAGCTGCTCGAAGGCCAGCCCTGTGGGAGTGCTGTCTGGAGCAGGGAGGCCCCGCACAGTGCTTGGCAAAGGATCAGCCCCCAGTCCGTGTCTGCTGACCCACCGGGGCCAGGCTCAGAGCAGGTGCCAGGTGTGCCGTGCGGGCTCGGCATTGGGCAGACACTCATGGCTGTCCTTGATCAAGGACTTGGGCATGCCCACTTGCCTCCCACTTTGTTTCTACGAACTTGGCACATTGAGTGGAGTCGGAATGTTCCTTGGTTTGGCCCTTAATACTCTGGGGCAAAAATAGGTATCTGGGAGCCTCCAAGGGCTTTGTGCCCTTGTCTTGAGGAGAAGGCCTGTGCCAGGCGCCTGGTCTGGGCCACGCTGGAGCAGACCCCCCAGACCCTGGGAACCCCTGGGCCCTTTCCCTTAGGGCCCAGTCGTAGACAGGTTTTAAAATATATTTGATTTTCATTTCAAACACCTTATTCATTTATTATAGAAAATTAGGGAAATACATTTAGAAAAAGAATAAAACAAAACTACTCATAATCCTTCCACCCAGAGAGCCAGTATTAACAGCTTGGGGGGCATTTTCTTTCATCTTTTTCTGTAGGTAGACTTCATTTTCATTCTAAAGAGACAGGATAATTCTCATGCTGCTTTAAATCCTGTTTAACAATGTTATACCAACATTTTCCTTGATTTTAAGCATTTATTTGTATACCGGGTCATGGCTAACATCTTTGTAGGGTAGCACCATGCTGACGGGCTGTAATGTTCATAACTGCCCTCTGGATGGTGCCAGAAAGTTTTCTGTGTCAGACACCCTTGTGTGTGAAACCCGTGGGCATCCCTGCGTATTCCTCTGGGCTGTGATTCTAGTTTGGCAGCTCTGGTCAGAGGACGCTCGAACAACTTGAAGGCTTCCCATGGGGGCTTGTTTCAGAGGCGGAGCTGCCCCCCGGGGGAGCAGAGTGGGGGCCGGCCTGCGCATGGATTAGAGCGTTTGGGGCAGAAGCAGAAGGCCACATGTGGTCATTCTACTCCATGTCTCCACAGATGCATGGTCCATGCAGCCCCTCTCGGGGTGGCACACCTCAGCCGAGCTCCTCGGTGCTGGTATTTTGTGTTTTGATGGGATAAAAATATGCCTTGGTACTCACGTGGAAAGAATGCCAGCCACTTTGCTTTCTTAGATCTGGTTCAATGACAGGTTCCAAGCTACCGCTCGGCCGTCAGGTGGCGGTGGGGCTGGCTGGCGGGCTAGCAGGCAGGTTGGAGGAGTCTTGGAGCTGGGGCCAAGCTGGATGAAGACGCTCCTGCTTTGCCGTCGGGATGCTGGGGTCTGGGGGAAGGGAATTGCTTAAAGTCACACAGCAGGGTCCTATAAGCTTGTTGCCTCCCCGAGGGCAGGCTGTCCCAGTGTACCTTGCATGTTAGACTCCCAGTGTGTGCCAGGCAAGGCAGCAGGTGCGCCGGGGGAATGAGACACAGCCCCCCCCCACCCTTGCAGGGCTCCCAGCATCCCAGGAAAGAGAACGTGTTACAGCAGGGAAGGCCAGAGATGGTCTTCTGTGTGGGTCCTTCTACCAGGAGATGGTCTGTGAGCCTCCCTGTGACCCAACCCTGGCAGTGAGTGGTCTCGTTTGCTTTAAAATAATAAGCCCTTCGCTCCCTACAGGACTTGACCCACTCTCAGAGAACCCGAAAATTAATCTTCTTTTATTCATCCATTCTTACGAAGCAGAGATTTTACTTGAAACAGTTATTTTGACTGTCGTGTGCATGCATACCGCTCAGGCCACAGGCCAGCCACAACCTGTGGTTCCCTGCAGTTCCTACCAGAATGTGTTTTTCACCAGAATATGCCCTCATGTAGCCCCCGGGAGAACCAGCTTGGGTTTTGTTTGTTTGTTTGTTTGTTTGAATGTTGTATGGTTTGCAGATTACTTTCTCTTCCTTCATACCCTTAATCCCCATGGCACTGTACATGGCAGGTGTTATTCCCATTTTACACATGAGGAAACTGAGACACCGTGAGATTAAGTAGCTGCAGGTCCCTGGTAAAACTGGGACCCACTCCCAATGTCGAGTGGTAGTAAAATTGTGTCCCGTTGGCCCGGACGGTGCTGTCCCTCCTGGTGTGGGGTCTCCTGGTAGAGGGGGGTACTACCTGAGACAGGACTCAGCAAAGGCAGCGGGGACGCTCCCAGGAAGGAGGCACGCTGGGCCCCAGCACTGGAGGAAGAGGGCCCTGTGTCTGCCAGAGCACGGGCGCCGAGGCCGGAGGGCAGCTCTGGGAGCGGCAGAGAGCGAAGGGAAGGCGTGGCCCGGGTCGGATTGTGAGAAGCCTGTTTTTCAGAAACACGCTTTGTGGATTTGAATTCCAGCTCCGACACCGTGAGCTGTGTGGCCTGGAGCACGTATCCTACCTTTCTGGACCTGCGTTTCCTCGTCTGTGAAATGGGGTGACGGTTGAAGGCTAAGCCACCCGTCCGTCTGTCACACTGGCTAGCGGCAGCACCTGGCTCACAGTGCCGTGTGCGGCACCCCGAGAACGTGCACGGGACACACGCACCCCAGACACACGTCTGTTCCTGCTGCTATTCCCGACACAGGTGCCCCGGCGCAAGTTGGCTCTCATCAAGGCCAGCTGCGCTCTGCTGTTCCAAGGAGGTGGCCCTTGATTCTGGGGGCAGCAGGCCACGGGAGGTGGCTTGGTAGGACGTGGCCCCATGTGGTCTAAAAAGCTGACGTGTTTTCTGTCTTGGGTCAGGAGGTGACCTGCATGACTCGGTTCTGTGTGTCATGTCACCGCCGGTCTCCCCGCCCATGGCAGTCTGCGTGCTCACTCTGGTCTGCACGTGTGGCTAAACAGCGAGTTTCACAGAAGTCGCCTCCTTGTTGGGCTCCCAGAAGCCTGCAGTGTGGAAACGGCACAAGCGGTGCATTGATTTCCAAGCAGATTCACGTGGCTCGGCCATGCTCTTGTCTTGCCTCTGGGGGATGTTTTAAAATAAGGACTTAGTCCCTTGGAGGGAGGAATGTTCAGATTGAAATCTGTGGGGTTGTTTGGCGGACACAGATCCCGTCTTCAGGACCCACTGTGGCTGGGGACAGGGCAGGCATGGTTGTGTAGCCCCTGGGGAACAGGCGTGTGGCACTTGGGTCACCCCAACTCTTCCTGTGACAACTGTCTCCAGAAACATCCAGGGGACCCTACTGTGGCAGGCCCGGTGCTTGGCGCTGGGCTCTTGGGGATGCCTGGCCCCCGTGTGCAGCCTGTTGTCTCATCCGGTCCTCACGGGGCCCTCACGTGAGCTGATCGCCCCATTGACAGAGGAGGAAGCAGAGGGGCGTGGCCTGCTCAGGACCGCAGAGCTGGGGGCACCGGGCCAGATTCCACATTAGCGGCCTCTCCCTGCTCTACACTCACTTTCCTCATTGCAGTGAAGAGGGTGGACGTGGCCTTTAGTCTGGGGAGGGTCATGGCATATTTTCGGAGTCAGGAAAAGCCACCCCGGGTCCCCCACCCAGTGCACATGTTGTCCCGACAGTTAAAGGGGTCTGTGTCCTGAAGCCCATCTGGGGCCCCCGGGTTGGAGATCCTGGGGGTAGGGCACCTCCCAGGGCTTTCAGCTCCGGGCTCTGTGACTCGTGGCCCCCAGTTGTGTCAGTGGTGGTTCCTGCCATTTTGCTCAGCAGCACGTGAGGTCCATTTTGTTGACTGACTGAGCCCCTTCCCCTGTCAGGAGAGAGCTGTAGAACCACCACACTCTCCAGTCTGTTCCAGTTCATTCCCTGTTCTCAGGCACCTCTTTAGTGTGTATTCGTGTCTGGTGGCATCTAAGCCTGGCGGGTTTTGTCCTGTGGTTCATGGAGGGCTCTGCAGTCAGGCACATCTGCCTAAATCCTGGCTCTGTGGGCTGTTTGCCTCCCCCCTTCCTGGCCCCCCACCCCTCCCCACCTCCCCTACCTGCCCTACCTCGCATCCTCCCTTCCACTTACCTGCTAACATTTATTTAATCCCTACTCTGTGGTTGGTTCCTTCGGGGGGCTCTGAGACGTCATCCTTGCCCGCCTCTCTCCTGGCTTCTGGTGAAGGCTGATGACCGCTGGTGGCCCTTGGTTTGCAGCCATATCTCCTGTCCCTGGCTCCGTCACGCAGCATTCTTCTCTCTGTGTTTCCTTCCTGTTCTTCTCAGGATACTGGCCTTTGGATCGGGGCCCACCCTCATCCAGGATGATCTCATTTCAAGATCTTTAATTGCAGTGCAGGGAGAGTCACCTTCACGGATTGGGGGTGGACACACGATGTGGAGGCCACCCTTCAGCCCCCGAGCCAGCTTAGTGCTCAATGTGGATTATCTCATGGGACCCTTCCAACTAGGCACCATCCCTGCCACTCAGACATGGACACTGAGGTCACATGGCTCATGCCTGGTGAGGCAGGGACTCCAGGCCTCAACACGTAGGGCCCAAGCTCATGACTGCTGTGGGGCCCGTTGAGCCAGAGGCCTTGAGTGAATTTCTTTCCTCATCTGTAAAATGGGCATGGTCTTAGGGGGCTACTGTGAAGTTGAATGAGATTCCAGATAGAACATGAGGCGATCCCCACCCCATTTCTTTTTTCTGTCCCCTCTCTGCTCAGCACTCTAGGCCAGAGTAGGCTGGGCCTGGCCGCCCTTGTGTCTGACCCTCGGTTTTTCTCGCCAGCAGGATGGACTCCGGCGCCCCTCCTGCCAGCCCCTCTGGCCCACAGCCGCAGCCACCGCTGCAGCCCCAGGCCCGCTCGCGGCTCAATGCCACTGCCTCGGTGGAACAGGACAAGAGTGAGGTGCCCCGAGCTCCTGGACCCCAAGTTGGCCCTGGACCAGATGTGGGAGACACAGCTGCCCCCGCTGTGGCCCGGGCCCCGAGTGCTCGGAGCCGAGAAAGAGCGGACCGAGCAGGTAAGGGGCTGGGGCTGGAAGCCAACAGTCCTGAATGCACGCCAGGGCTGTTGCATGGAAGCCAGGCGAGCAGCAGGTCCTGGCATGCAGCCCAGGCGCCCTGCCCGGATCCTCCTGCAGGCCAGGTCCCTGCTGTCACCTGCGCAGCGGGCTTTGCTCCTGGTGCATGGACTTGGGTGGTAGCAGAGGTCACGTCTCCCTATTTTATTTATGATCTGGTGGCTCCAGCACCGATCTGCTTACACTCTGGGCTGGTTCCGGACCAGGCACCTCCGCACCAGGCACTGTGGTGTGCGAGGAGAGGAAGGCTTCCCGTCCCACTCTGGTCCTCTGCGGGGACTCAGGGGAGCCCGTGTGGTCCCCTGCTCATCGTGGCCGCTCCTCAGGGCCATTTGGTCAGACAGCTGTACTTGGTCTGGGGACCCACATGGCCACTCCCCTCAGGGGCTGGCTGCCACCCTGGAATGCCCCTAGGCCCTAGTCCCCGGTGCCTTATGGGCCACTGTCCTACATCCCTAGGCTGGACTGTTAAGGATTGTTCGCTCCAAGCCCCGCCACTCTGGGGCCTTCTCAGGTTTCTGCTCCCCCAGGCCTTCCCCGGAGGCACCTCCCGCCCAGGGTGGGAGGTGAGCTGGTGTGAGGACCTGAGTGGGACAGGACGGTTGGTCATGGGGCCAGACACCTCACTGACCCTGGGGCAGGGCCACTAGGGCTTGGTCCATCCTCCGTCCACCTCCTGCTCACTGAGCCCGGGTGGCACAGGTGAGTCAGGTCTGCCCCCGACCCCCAGCAGTCCACAGTGCTGGGGAGCAGAGGGAAGCATAGGGCCTGGGGAGCACTGAAGTGGCCCTGGACCCCGGGCTGAGTTGTGGGAAGCCTGCTCTGTGGGAAGAGGAGACTCCCCGAGCAAGAATTAGCATGGGAGGAGAGAGAGGGCCTGGCAGGGGTGAGGGCTGGCGGGAGGCGGCGGCCTCCCCTGGGGTAGGGGTGAGGCCGAGAGCGCCCCAATCCTCCCAGGTGACGGGGTCAGGAGGGGAGGGGAGCACTAAGAGTGATAATGGTCGTGGGTCTGGCCTGTGATGGAGATACACCGGGAGGGAGCTGGGGGCCCAGCCTTGTCTGGGACGTTTCTTCGTGCTCTAGGGGCTGCCATGGGCGGGAGGAGCCCCAAGCCTCTGGCTCTGAGGTTTTGGGGAAATGTGGCTGCTGGATGTCTTACTCTCAGGGGAACCAGCCCCTCCGGGTAGACTGTTTGCTCGGATTACAGATGAGGTCGTGCCATCCCACCCGGAGCACCTGGTCCCCACCTCCCTGCACCCCAACACTGGTCCCCATTCTCCAGGTCTGCCTCCGTGCTTCCCCACCTCCCTTTGCCAGGCAGGAGGTCCACCCAAACTGTGCCCTCCCCAGCTCCACCTGCCGAAATCCTACCCACTCTGAGGGCTCTACTGCCCCTACACTTCCTGAGCTCGACCCACGGCAGGAAATAGTATGCCACCCTCTGCTGACATGCATGCCTGCACACGTGTGTGTATACATGTGTGCGCACACACACGCATATACATGCTCAGTGGGAACGGAAATTTCCCAACCACAGCTTTTCCCGACTGTGCGTGCCACAGTCTGACCGGGGCCGTTCTGTCCCTTTTCTGTAAAAGCAGTGCTGCTCGTGGACAGTTAAATGGATTTTGTGATTCACTGTGTTGAAACCTACAGTTTATAAAACGCTTTCCGCAGTTTGGCTCCAGCGCTAGTTCTCCGTGAACATTTCCCAGCTGGGACTCCCCAGAGCACGTGTCTGTCCACACGAACTGTCACTTACTGGTGGTCAGAGCCCTGAGGTCCAGGGAGCGCCAGAGACAGGTCCCTCTCGGCCCGGGCCCTTGAGCCATGTGCCCTTGAGGGAGTCAGGAGGCCACACTGGGCCTGTTTCTGCCTCTGTAAAGCAGGCGCGACCCTACCAGCCATGTGGTGTTGTGTGGGGATCGCACCGGTGCCGGGACCGTGCGCCTCGTGCAGACATCCCTCAGGCGCCGACGTGTGCAGGAGCTGGTGTCGGGACCGCGCTGAGACGGGGCCGCCCCGTCCCCGTAGGCATCCGGCGTGGGGGCCCAGAGATGGTGGGTAGCTTGTGCTTCATGTCACCCGGCAGCCTGGTCCCCTGGTTCCTTCCCCGAGATCCTATTCAGACCTCCTGGGGGACACCCGCTATTTTACAAACCCCCCCATGAACCTCTTTGGTGACTGGTCTTCATGTTAGCTCGGGGCCGTGTGTGTCTAGCTTCTGTGTGCGTGCCGCAGATTTCTCTCCCCCAGCGGAGGCTCGTGCCACACACTGGCCATGTGCACGTGTGCATGGTGGGGGGTGCTTTCTTCACCTCCTCCCCCACCGTGGGCGGGACGCCGCGTCAGCTCTCCTGGGACTAAGGAGATGCGGCTCCACTCCCCCGGGTGGTCTGGACGAGCGACGGAAGTCCAGCCCCCGCTGCCAGCTGGGCACACCTCAGCTCCCCTTTCTCCGGCTCACCCAGCCTTCGTCATCTTCTGCCTCTAGAGTGGCCGCTGCTTAAGATGACCACCCGCAGCTCGGCCTGCTGCCTGTGTAGGAAGCCCAGACCCGCAATGAGCCCCTGCTGTGTACCTCTGTGTGTACCATATGGCCAGCCCTGTCCTCAGGGCTTTCCCTGGGCCACATCTGATCCCCTCATGTCAGCCTGCGAGGGCAGCTCTGTTGTTACCTCACTTAGGGATGAGGAAACTGAGGCACAGACTTGCCCAAGCGTCCAGCTGCCGAGTGACGGGCCCACAGGTGACCTGGGTCTCCTGGGTTAGCACCAGCTCCACCCAGCGGAAATCAAGCTGTGGTGGAAGCTGGCTGCAGTCTCCCCTGGGCAGTTCACGCCAGGCCAGTGCCTGATTTATTCCAGAAACTCACCCAGTCCTTGGGCACTTCTGATCTTTGCATCTCCTTGAAAGATCACCATGTTCTCTGCTTTGTTTCCAAGGCTTCTGGGCAGAGAGGGGTCCTGACCCTGGGCTTTCAGCCACAGATGCCTCACGGCTGCAGAGCACAGAAACCAGGGCTGCAAACACACTTGGTTTCAATCTGAGTGCAAACTGTCCTCGGAGGGCAGCGTCAAACAGCAAGTTTCAGGTGGAAGTCAGGAAACAGCTGTGGGCTCTGTGTGCCATCTGCCACCCAAAAGAAGGAGAGAAGCAGGCCCTGGCATTCTTGCAGGCTTGGGGTCCCAGCCCCCACATCCGGGCTGTGCTGCTCTGTGTCCCTCACTGGTCATCGAGGCAGGTGCAGCGGGGCCCTGCCATGCTGGCTCTGTGCAGCCCAGAAAGCGTCTGCCCGGGAAGGGCTTTGGGGGCCTGTTTCGGTTAGTTCCCTCACCTGTGCGTCTGCAAAGGTGTAGCGAGCCCCAGTTAGGTACCCACAGGTCACAACGAGCGTGAGTGTGGAAGTAACGCCTCCCGTGCCAGGCGTCGCGTTCGGTTGTTTCTACACTAGCCTGCTCATCACTTCTCCAACATATTCAGACAGGAGAACCTAGAGAAAGAGCTGACGCGGGTGCCCCAGGGCCCCCAGCTGGTGAGCTGGGAGGTCGAGATTTGAACCCACTCTGTGACTCTCTGCTTATCGGAGGGCCACAGGTGAGCACTTGCGTGTGCCTGGTGCTTTTGGCCGTTTCTCCAGGGAGCCCGGTGCAGGACTGAAGCAGAGACGGCTGGGCTGGAGCCTGGGCTTCTCAGCTAGCCCTCAGGGTGGTCCCTGGTGAGGCTCAGGCCTGTCCTCCTGGAGCCCTGGGCCAGGGAGAGCCAGAGGCACACAGTAGCCACCCTGGAGGGCAGGCCCTGTGCTGGGGACAGCTGATGTTGTGGGGGCCCGGGGAGCACGAGACGCCCTTTCTGCTGACCTCGGTGGGTCACCAGATCCACCACCACAGCAGATCACCAGCGAGACTGCCAGCGCCGTGAGGCCTCCCAGCTGCGGGGCCACAGACGGGTGGTGGAACCCTTGGGCAGGGCTGCCGCTGCCAGGAGGCATTCGCCGCGGTGCTGACGGAGGACCCGCCTGGCAGGTGCAGGAGACAGTGGGTGAGGCAGGCGGGGCCCTGTCCTCCAGGAGGGATCCTGCGTGAGTACATGAAGAAAGATCTGCACGGTGTCAGGGGCGCACTGGACCCCAAGGGCTCCAAGACTGATGGCCCCTGGGCAGGGTCAGAGTGCGAGGTCAGGAGGTCAGCCAGGCAGGCTCTCAAGGGTCATTATAAGGAGAAGCGTGTTTGGAGGAGCACTAGAGGGTCTGAATCAGAGGAATGACATGCTCTGTTCACATTGGAGAGGAGGCCACCCCAGCTGCTGGGCAGAGCAGCGGCCGAGGGGTGGGTGGAGAGGGGGCAGAGGAAGCAAGGCTGGCCCCCAGGTCTCTGGCTGCAGCCGCAGGTGGTGGTGGGGTTCAGAGCTGGGTTCAGAACCGACGTGGTTGTGGGCATGGGAGCCGAGGCAGATGTTGAGGCCGTGCTGTCCTGGGAACAGGGCACAGCGGGACACGGTGTGGCTTCCTGTGCTCTAGTCAAGGTGCCGGCCATTGACAGTCTGGGGACTTTTCTGCACACGTTATATTGTCCTGACCCCGATACAAGCCCTGGTCCATCTGGTGGCCGTGCCTGTGCGGTGACGCCCTCGCTGTAGGATGCCCTGTCGTGAGCTGGCAGGATGGCGGGGTCAGGTGAGTTTTGGGTGTGGTGGTTCCCTGAGACCTTTGGAAACTTGGCCGTGTGCCCTCATCAGTTACCTTTAACCATCTACTTGTGTTCCAAGCCTCAGGCGTCACCTCCTCCAGGAAGCACCGCCCACCCCCCCATCAGGATTGATGACCTCCGACACCTCTGCAGCCTGTACTGATGAAATGTGACAGTCCTCGCCCCGCCCCCGGGGGGGCCTTGAGGGCAGCAGTCCTGCCTCATTCAGCTTGGTGCCCTTAGCTCCTGGCGCCCCAGGCTGGCTTGTGGGCAGTGCTCAGTAAATGTCTATTGGGTGTATGATAAAGACTTGAATCCATGACCCCTGCCCGGGGCTGTCAGGCGAGTGGACCTCCTGGCCGGTTCCCCGGCTTTAGCTCAGCCAGCCCTGGGCAGAGACGGAGTGGCAAGGATTGTTCACCCTGTTTGTTCACGAGGACCAGAGTCAGCATCACAAAGGCTGATGAGACACCCCCTTGGTGCAAGGCAGCCCCAGCTCCCTGTGTGGGGGACACCCTGTTGGCATAGGGCAACCGGACATCCCATGTGGGGGACACCCCATAGGTGTAGGGCAACCCGGCCATCCCATGTGGGGGATACCCTGTTGGCGTAGGGCAACCCGGCCATCCCATGTGAGGGACACCCCGTAGGCGTAGAGCAACCCGGCCATCCCATGTGGGGGCACCCTGTAGGCGTAGAGCAACCCGGCCATCCCATGTGGGGGACACCCCGTTGGCGTAGGGCAACCAGCCTTCCCATGCGGGGGACACCCCGTTGGTGCAAGGTGGCCACAGCAACGATGAGGACACACGATGTACCCTTGGTTGCTTTTCACCCTGCCCTTCCCTGCAGCCCCCCGTGGTGGGCGTCCTGAGAGGACCAGGGAGTCCGGGAGGCTGGGGCAGAGTGAGGAAGGAGCTGGCAGCAGCCTCCTGCAGACAGGAGCACTGCGTCATCCTCTGGCTGTAGGGTTCAGGTGGCACTCCCCTTCCCAGAGCTGCTGGCATGTGCTCAACAATTCACAACTTTACCTCAGGCGCAGATCGAGCTAGCAGCAGTCGGGGACAAGGGTGCCAGCTTCTGTCCTGCTCCCGCCACGCCTGGGAGAGCTTCGTGCACGGGCTTCCCCGCTCCCGGCCCAGGGTCCTGATGTGCTCCAGAATGGGTGCGAGGCTTGCTCACCACCCTTCTCCCTTTCTGCAGAGCCCCTGCTCCGGCTGCGGGGGCGGGGGCTTGAACTTGCAGCGTCACCGTACAGAGCGTGTCCTGTGTCCCTGCGCCGGGATGTAGGGAGACAGGAACGCGGCAGACCCTGCCCGCCATCCTTCCCTTGGCGGCCCCCATCCTTGTCCCTCCATCCTGCACCGCTTAGCGAGCCATGGGGTCCAGCGCTGTGCCGGCAGCTGGAGTTTGTTGGGTCAGACCCACCCACTGGACGGTGTTCCCGTGAAGCCTGGCAGGAGCTGTGAGACACTGCGTCCCAGATTGCGGTGGGAAAACGGCAAAGGACCCCGCCAGGGAGAGGGGACAGTGTCCTGGGGGCTGTGTTCACCTCACCAGCTCCGGAGAAGGTGAAGGGTCACGTACCAAGTCAGCAGGGTGCACATACATCTTTCTAATGCACGGGATCTGGGGAAAGGAACAATGAAAAGATGGGGATGGGTGTGGACGTGGTTCCCCGTGGGCTCTGGCCGAGGCGTGCAAACCTGCCTGAGGCCACGCAGCTCTGATTGCTGCTTTGTGACAGGAAGCCTTTCAAAAATGAGTTAGAGTCAGGACCCCTCTGGTTGTAAGTGACACAGAGACACGATGTAAATTGACATAAGCAAAAAAAAAAAAAAAAAAAAAAAAAGGAAAAAAAAAAAAAAAAAAAAAAAAAAAAACGAGTTGAGAGGAATTTCTTAGTTCCAGGTATCTGTGAGTGTAGGGGTGCCGGTGTCACACAGGACTAGAACCAGGGGCTCAGATGATGTCAGGAACCCCAGCTCCGCTTTTCTTCAACTTAGGCGGGCTCTCCTCACTGGGCGGCCCTCCAGGCTTCCAGCTGGCGTCCATCAGCCGAGACCTAGCAGAAGGAGGATGCCGGTTTCCCAACACTTCAACACAAACCCCACTGGCCTGGCTTGGGTCTGTGTGCGTCCCTGAAAACCAGGCGCTGTGGCCAGGGAGACAGAGCCCTCTGATGGGCCAGGAGGGCCTGCTGAACACCCCCCCCCCCCGGTAGCGTGGGTGAGAGACAATGCCACCAGACCTTGATGACCGAGATGGGGAACAGTGGGTACCCAAAAGGGACATCAAAGTGCTAGGACCAGAAAAAGCCAGATATGCAGGTCAGGCATGCAAAGAAGAGCATGTTTCATGGTCCTTGGGCCACACTGACTCAGCCAGCTCTGGGGGGTATTCTTTATGACACTGAACAGTAAGCCCTTGACCTGCGGGAAGGCTCCTCCTTACATGGAAAGAGCCAGAACCCTCTGATTGGTCTGCAGCGCGGGCCCAACATTTGAGTAGTTGTAGAACTATTTCTGTCAGTGCCAAGTGGAAAAAACTGGAAATATGAAGGTGTGGTGTATGTTTCAAGGAGTTTCTGTCTACTGGGGAGACTTTTTGAAATGCCAGGCTATGAATAACTTCTGTGAAAAATTAATCATGGATAGAATCTTTAGCCAACAGATGTATGCTTGAATCCTCTATATTCTGATTAAAACACAGAAAGAACGTGGGCTTGCAAATTCAGTTAGTCAAGAAAAGTTGAGCTTGTGGGAGGTGCCCGGTGGGCGCTGCGGTGGGAAGTGCGGTGTCAGTGAGCAGCAACAAAGGCCCTGTGGTCAGCGGAGAGGTCGGAAGTGGGGAGGGGAAAGAAACCCACATTTCGGGAATGCCAACTCTGGCCCAGTCACTTAATACAAAGTGTCTTGTCCTTCATAACTGTCCCTTTGGATGGTTATTAACGATTGGGTTGAAAATGCCTCTGGCTAGGTCACACAGCACTTTGATGCTAAAGGTAGAGCCACACGGGCCGGACTTCCCTCCGTGTGCACACTCCTTCCCTGGGAGCCCGTGGAAGGGATCGGCTTGGAGCCCACAGGCTCTGTGTTCCGTTCTAGGCCAGAGAGTGCATCCAGGGAATTGAGGGGGTGTGGCAGTGGCCAGAAGGGAGACGTGGCCTTGGCTCAGGAGGCACCAAGGTCCTGGGCACGAGAGCAGAGTGGGCATGCTGAGGCCACACTGGGCAGGGGCTCTGAGGACCTCAGTGAGGAAGCCCACTCTGATC